>NW_012119376.1:11612693-11627115 GCF_000951035.1 Colobus angolensis palliatus | reverse complement strand
TTTGGGCTGAGACGATGGGGTTTTCTAAATATACAATCATGTCATCTGCAAACAGGGACAATTTGACTTCTTCTTTTCCTAACTGAATAGAGGGTAATATTTTCAATACGGTAATAGGCAAATAGTCTATTTAATATTTTTAAAGCTTTCCAAATCAAAAAGAAACAGATGAACACCTAATATTTTATTGTATTTATTTTTTAGGCAATAGGGCCTCTCTTTCTTCCACAGGCTGCAGTGCAGTGTCGTGATCATAGCTCACTGTGGCCTCAAACTTCTGGCCTCAAGGAATCCCCCTGCTTCAGTCCCCCAGTAGCTAGGACTACAAGTTCCCTAAATTTAAAATAAATTTTGAAATTATTTTCAGAGACTGAGATCTTACCATCTTGCCCAGGCTAGTCTCCAACTCCTGGGCTCAAGCGATCCTCATTCTCCCAATGTGCTGGGATGACAGACACGAGGCTCTGTGCCTGGCCTTATATTTTAAATATACAAAGGATAGGGACTGTTAATTCACAAAAGAAGAATAAAAAAGAAGTAAAATGGCCAAAACACACTTTATAAGTATAAAATTCCATTGAAAATCAAATAAAAGCAAATGGTTTCCCCCAACACATTGGCAAAGGTGTGAAAATAAATATATATTCTAATTTGAAGAGGACATTGGAAAAATCAGTACTTCAATGTATTTATACATTTTGACCCAGATTTTTAAAATTCTATTAATTTATCCAGAGAAAACAATAATGGAATGCCTATCACATATGCTGAGGAAAAACACAGTGGCCGAATACATATTTTTGAATAGATGTATAAAAATATTTTTGTAATAAGAATGTTTATAATAGCAAAAACTGTAAAATAACTGAAATGTCCCAGGATAAGGCATTAGTGAAATAAACTATTATCTCCATACAATGAATTACTGAGTAGCCATTGGAAAATTTTGATTAAAAGTGTGGAACTATATATCCTATATATAAATAAATAAATAATAAACCATTTAAAAACAATTTATCATATGATTTCATTTATTTCAGGTGTTACGTATCTACACATACATACTCACTGTCCTACAATAAATAAAAGTAATGGAAAGATATTTGCCAAAGTATTCATAGAAGTACTGTTTTTATTTTCATTAAATATGCATTACTAACCTAGTACAAAGAAGCAATAAATGTTATTTTTAAGTACTGTTAAAAGTCTTGAATATTTGATAAACTTTCTTTCCTCCTCCTTCCTTCCCTGAAATGTCTGCACACTTAATCCGTGTGTGAAGTGTGAAAATGTTGAAAAGAGAAAGATGAATTTAGCTGGAATCGATGGAAGAACCCTTCCTGTAAGAGGAATCATTTGAGATAAGTCTTAAGGATGAGTACATTTTGAATGGAAGGGTAGGGGAAGGCAGGAAACCCCAGAGTGTGTGGGACAACAAGAGATGAATTCAGTTTGAGAGGCAGGTATTGAATTGTGTGTTAGACATGAAGCTGAAAGGTAGCTGGGGTTAAAATCGCAGGCAGGCTTCTCCATCCTAATGAGGAGACTGAATTTCTCCATAGGACACTTCGTCGTTCCACATTGGTGACTCACCTGGAGCAGGGTCTGGGAATTGTGTCTTTGCTGGAGCCCCTTAAAGGGCTCTGAGCCTGGGATTCTTGGGAGAGTTCCATGCATTGTATGGTCACCGAGATTGACTCAGGTGTTTTTTTTTTTTTTTAATGAAAATGAAATTGTTGCCGGGCACAGTGGCTCACGCCTGTAAGCCCAACACTTTGGGAGGCCAAGGCGGGCAGATCACGAGGTCAGGAGATGGAGACCATCCTGGCTAACACAGTGAAACTCCGTCTACACTAAAAATACAAAAAAATTAGCCGGGAGTGGTGGCGGGCGCCCATAGTCCCACCTACTCGAGAGGCTGAGGCAGGAGAATGGCGAGAAGCCAGGAGGCGGAGCTTGCAGTGAGCCGAGATTGCGCCACTGCACTCCAGTGTGGGCGACAGAGTGAGACTCTGTTTCAAAAAAACAAAACAAACAAACAAACAAAAACACACACAAAAAAACCCACCCTCCCAGTTCTGAGTCTTCATCTAAATATGCTCATAGTTTGCCTATGTTAACTAAAATAACTAGTTATTTCAGGTCAAAAAAATTATTTGTATTTTTGTTGGTGGTGGTTTTGTTTTGTTTGAGACGGGGTCTCGCTCTGTCCCCAGGCTGGAGTGCAGTGGAGTGACTTTTTATTATTTCGTTAGGTCATCCTCCATACTCTTGAAATAATGTTTCTTCTTCCAACGTTCTCCAAATTTAGCTGACTCATCTTTTGTGTCATTTTTCTCTAGTGTTTTGATGCTTGGTCAGTGAATGTAAAATGCTAGCTAAGGCTTATATAATAAACAAAGATAATTATTTGAAATAATCTCTTCTAAATTAAAAGTATCTCTTCCAAGTAGAATTTGCTGTTTAACCGAACCACATGAGCACTGAATAATGAAAATGTTCTGGTCTGTGGACTAGTCTAAAGGTGGTCACTTCTACTGATTAGTCACTGCTCATACTCCCAACATATAGACTCTGATTGCATTTCTTTGTATTGAGGCAAACTCTAGGATGAGAAAGAAAGTAAGTTATGAATTCAACTATTTGAAAATTTTGTATTATGAGCCATGAATCACAAATGCAAAGAGCCAGAAATACGATGAATAGTGTCTTTAACATTTAAGAAAGAATTGACTTTAAATCTCCTTGTCCAGATTCATAGCTAATCATCAAAATTCCTACCAAAATTACTTACAACTGTAAAAAACACACACATATACATTTTAGACATGTAAATCTATAAAACTGTTAGAGAGAGGGAGTTATGAAAATGATATGCAATTACCTTGTAACTGGGATTATGAATCAATTTTCCCAGTGTTCTATTCTTTGCTTTCTTACTGCTTTCCAGAGTTTGATGTTTCGCATTTACAGAAAATGGGATATATTTCATTTAGCAAAACAAAGTTGGATTTAACTCTATAATTTGTAAATATTTATGCATATTTCCAAAGAATCCATCAGCTTAACTAAATTCTTCCCTGATTACTTATAGGTCTAATACATCATGTTAGATTTCACATGTTGCACTTTCACAATAAAACGTTCAGATGAGAAGGCGATAACCAAAACAACCTGACAACCAATCAGTGAACACTCAGAAAAAATAAAATACAAAGGTAGAGATTATCTATAAAATGGGTGTAGATTTAATTCGAAGGCTGTTTTCTACTTAAAATTTTAAAAGTTGTGTTTAAGGATAAAATGTTTGCTCAGATTTTGCAGAGAGTTAATAAAATGGCCTAAAAAAATGACCAACTGGTGTCAGTGACCCTACCCCATTTCTCTTCCACCTTCACTCACATGGCAAGTGGAATATGAACACTTTGTTCTCCATTGTATTCAAAGATGACACTACTGACAGTGATTGCTCCACTCTCTGTGTGTGACTGAGAAGCCCAATATGGTACCAGGAGTCCTTCCTGTAGTTTGCACATATGAAGCTTGTTGGGAGATTTGTGACTGCAGCTGCTTTTAACAGAGCTTGTCATTGTTTATATCTCCACCTCCAAAATACAAAATGGTCCTTTGCTAGGAATGAACCACTTCATTTCCTGACTGCTGCAAGCCAGACCGTTGTCTCTGTTGCTCTTTCCCAGATGTTCCCCAGCATGGCCATGTTGCTTGAAGCCGTGCTTTGCCTCTGTCTGAGATGAGTAAGATAAATTAACTTCAATTACCAGTTTCCCTCTTGTTGAAGATCGTAGGCACTGCAGGGATTCAACAGTAAAAATTGAGAACTAATCCTAAGTACCTACTACGCATTATATATAGTGGTAATTAGTGGTAAGCAGAACACAGTGAAGGATGAGGTCTCGTTTCTGCCATTGAGGTGCTTATAAGGTGGACACATTCCCCAAATAGTGAAGGCCAATGAGTGACAGGGCAAGCTGCTTGTCAAGAACTCCTATGGAAGTTACCTAGAGCAGTGGTCTCCAACCTTTCTGGCACCAGAGACTGGTTTCATGGAAGACAGTTTTCCCATAGACTGAGGAGGGGGATGATTTCAGGATGATTCAAGTGCATTACATTTATTGGGCACTTTATTTCTATTACTTTTGCATTGTAGAAATAATTATACAACTGACCATAACAGAATCAGTGGGGACCATGAACTTGTTTTCCTGTAATTAGATAGTCCCATCTGGAGATGATGGGAGACAGTGACAGATCATCAGGCATTGGATTCTCATAAGGAGCTTGCAACCTAGATCCCTCGCATGCGCAGTTCACAATAGGGTTTGTGCTCCTATGGGAATCTAATGCTGCTGCTGATCTGACAGGAGGTGGAAGTGCCTTACAGCCGCTCCCCGTCAGGCAGTAGTGCCAGTGACGGGGAGCAGCTGTAAATACAGATGAAGCTTCCCGGGCTTACCTGCCACTCACTTCCTGCTGTGCCCCCCCAGTTCCTAACAGGCCATGGACAGCCCCAGGGTTGGGGTCTCCTCCCCAGATAGAGAGATCATTTCAGGTTTGGGTGTAAAGAAATCTTTCATGGAAGAGAGTATATGTGAAAAAAGATAATCAAAGTGGATACTTTCAGCACAGAAACTGTGAAAACCAATACCAAGTAGTAGCAAATTGATATGTTTTGGAGATGGCGAGTATGCAGGTTTGGCCTTAAAGAAAGACTACAGGATATAAGAAAACAAAGTGGATGGAGCCTGGATATAAGGGTTTAAGCCATTATAGAGGTTTTATAAAGGCTTTAAAACTAACTAAATAAAGGATCAATAAATCCATGTACCTAATCCTGATTCTGGCTACTGTGTTCAACATCAACAACTGTGATATTGAAGAAAGGATTGAACCTCTCAAGGACATGACTTAAATCTGTAGATTAAGAAGGTAAGAATAGAAAAGCAGTTCCAGACATCTGAGTACAGAAATGTTTGGAAAATTGTAAAGGAACAACTATGGCTCCCACAAAAATTTGAGACAGAAAAGTGATGCTGGCATCTAATGGACCCGACCAGGGACAGTTGATATCCTGTTATGTACAGAACAGTTCCAACCTGAAAATGTACACACAGCTTTCAAATGTTCCCCTTGTGCAGGGGAAAAACGATTTATTATTATCTGAGCCTAGAAGTCAATTCTGTTTTGCATTAAAATATAAAGTATTCAATCAAATGTTAATATAAAACTTTTCCTAGCAATGTAAAGCTTCTTCTTGTGTTTGAGTTGCTAGTGAAATACATCCATATCTCTGCATTTTACATTATCACATTCATGGTGAATCTAAGTATCTGTAAGAATATAATTATTTAGACCATATTCCAAAATGCCAACATAGAAGAAGGTATTTACAGCATGAATTTGAATATTGTCTTCATTTAAATACAAACCTTTGTACTGTAGGTAGGTGCAAGCCTCAGATTACTTCATAGTTTCTTCTAATATAGTTGCACCTATGTTTTCACATTTTAAAAAGCAGGTTGCTGATCTATAACCAGAAATACCATTTAACCCAGCAATCCCATTACTGGGTATATAGCCAAGTATAAATCATTCTACTATAAAGACACATGCACACATATGTTTATTGCAGCGTTATTTACAATAGCAAAGACTTGGAACCAACCCAAATGCCTACCAGTGATATACTGGATAAAGAAAATGTGGTACATATACACCATGGAATCCTATGAAGCCATAAAAAAGAATGAGTTCATGTCCTTTGCAGGGGCATGGATGAAACTGGAAGCCATCATTCTCAGCAAACTAACACAGGAACAGAAAACAAAACATCACATGTTCTCACTCATAAGTGGGAACTGAACAATGAGAACACATGGACACAGGGAGGGGAACATCACACACCGCAGCCTGTTGCAGGGGAGTGGGGGACGAGGGGATGGAGATCATTAGGACAAATACCTAATGCATACAAGGCTTAAAACTTAGATGACGTATTGATAGGTGCAGCAAACCACCATGGCACATGTATACCTATGTAACAAACCTGCACGTTCTGCACATGTATCCCAGAACTTAAAGTAAAATTTTTTAAAAAGCATGTTGCTTTATTTTAAATTACTTTTCTTTTATTTCTTCTTATTATTATAGTTAGGAAATTTGTTTAAGTTTTTTAAATGATCTGTGTACATGGAAAAACTATGAGTTTTATTTCAGATTTTAAAGAGGGCAGTACAAAATATATGTAATTAAAAGAGGCACAATGTTTGCCAGGATTGAGAATTAATGGGTGAGTGATCACTGTGGTCTTCTAGATTATATCCTGCTGATGTGAGAGAGTCCAGTGCACTCTCAGATGCTTTGTGTACTATGTTTTTAAACAAACACAGCCATAGATTAGTAAATGATTCCTTGATGAACTGAAAGAGCAATGCCAAAAAGAATCTATCTTTCACTAACAGAATTATATTTATCCTTAGGATATTTACCATTGGGATAAATGTAAGCATGAAATCCTTGAGGAATTTTTAGTAAATTCCTCGCCCAAAATAAAAGGCTTTTTCCTTTACTTTTCCGAAATATGCTTCTGGTACCCTGTGCCTCCTACACAGCCACTTACTCATCTGATCATTTTTAAATGATATTTGAAATGTCACAACACATATTTTCTTCCCTTCCTATTCTCACTCTGCCTCTTGCATGAAAGCAGTCCTGGCAATGACATTTTTCACCATGTCTTCAGTTCAGCAAACATTGATTTAAGGCTTTACACTTTCAGCAAGTCCTGGACTCTCCCCAACACCTGTGGGCCTGCAGTGGGTACAGGCATAACACAAAGCCATAACTGTCACAAGACTTCTGCTTTTTTGCTAGATGTAGGATGCTTTCAGGGGCCCCCTGGAGATGTTCTGCTAATAATGAGTTACAGGCTGCCTCATTTATCCAGTGTTTTGACTATCTGCCTAATCTTTGTAAGTTTCTAACCTCATGCTTCCTTCTTCCTCCTACTAGATGTCCTTCTGGGAGACATTGGATACGGGGATGAAACATTTTAATCCTAGGGCCTGCGGTCTTGTCAGTGTGTACAACCCAGGGGTCTGTTGCTTTGTTTATCTTTCCTACTTGTCTAGTGGGAGGTTTGGCAAAATGGGGAGGCTCCAGATTGTGAGTCTTGGAAAAATATCTGAGTGGTCTTGTTGTTTTTAAAATTCCAGTCATTCATAGCAGACGGCTGAAACTCTGTCACTTGAAAATAAAATTTTGTGCTTTGAATATAGCAATCTTTTCACTCTGAAAGGTCTTTCACATTCTATTATATTCTTTTAAAACTGATATTGTGCATCAATTAGCGAGTTCTTGCATTTTGAGGATAGTAACAGAAAGTGTAAGATATCCTTATATTAAAGAAGCAAAAATATTATTTCCAAAGCAAAATCCTGTTGACCCTAGGTTAAGCCGTGCTTCGTTTTTGACAGACTCAACAAATTGAAAGAAGAATTTGGGGATAGAAATTTTAGGAATGCTTTCTATTTTCTAATAATTAAAATTTCGTTTCACCTGGGAATTTATGATTTAGAGGAAAAAAAATAAAAAGCCTAACCAAGTCAGATGGTATTTTAACATGGATGCAATATGAAGAAAACTGAAGCAAAGATGCTCCTCAATTAAGGATGAGTGTTGTGAAACCTGATTACTTGCCCTGCCCGCGTTAGAGAGGCTTGTGGATCCAGTTCCCAGGCAATAATAATGTGGATAATTAGAGTTAGATTGACTCCTGACCCTTGATGTAGCCACATCTCTCTCCTGGGCACAGAGGCCTTCAAAAGGGCCTGTTCATGGAGGAGGTTTTTGGTGAGGAAGGGGATGGGACATCGGTTGAATAATTTCAGTCTCAATGGAGTTGTTCATCACAGCTAAGCTTTGTGAGTGTTGGAATGCTGTGTGTGTTATATGCAGGGAGGATCTAAACTTCAAAGGCTATAAAACACAGTATGTGTTATCTTAACATCACTTCTCAAATCTGTGCAAATTCAGATTTCTCTCTGACAAGGCCTTCCCATTAGAATGGGAGGTTCAAAAGTCCAATGCAGTTTGGATTGACTATTCAATAATAAACATCCCTTGTGAATGAAAAAGTCAAAAGCAATCGATAAATATGCTAGTCCTAAGCATTAGATACAAACCTCTGTCATTTATGAGATATCATTCATCCATCAACTATAATGTACCTTCTTCCTTCTACTCATTTATTCTCATTCTGTTTGATAGATGACTGTCGTTACATTTTTGTTAACCGGAACCCCAGAATCTGCAGTAAAAGTCTTATGAACTGAAATAGCAACACAATTTGTTATGCACTAGAATTTTCCTCATTCACAGAGACTTTGAATTAAACACATAACTGAGGTGGCTCCTTTGTCTAAACTTTATCCATGGCCATAAAATAGGAAATGGAGAAAGGGTTAGAACCATGTTTTAGTTGAAAGCAAAAAAATGGAAAGTATTCTATAGTTCAAAAGACTTCTTGGGTAGATAGCCTATCACAACTCTGCTGGGCTGCAGCTATGGTTAAATAACTAGTTCTCACTGCTAATCTGCAGGGTTGCTTATTAATCACAGAAAGTGTAATCAGTTAACCTAACCAGGAAGTTGATGTTGAGTATCATTCTTCTGCTGTATTGTAATCATTCACTATTTTCAACAGCTTCACACACACTCAGTTCATGATAGGGTCCTTTCTCATAAGATAAGCATTCTTGAAAGAGTAGCTTGGGAGAAAATAAAAAGCATTTGGGAAAACATATCCACTGACATGACTTTGTATTATGTTAAAGAGTTCTTTATTAAAAAATTAAAAGCAAAAAAAAAGAACAGATAAAGAAAGAAACAATAACAATTACAAAAACCTATTATGGTTGTGTGTTTCTAGCAGCAAAAGAAAACAAGTAAGCCATTGATTTGGAGATCTGGGTTGGAAGACTAGGCAGGACATTGAACCATTCCTTGGTGGAATAGGAGGAATAGCAAAGGGTCTAGGTTGTTAAGGCCATTTAAAACTAGAAAATTCTATGACTTAAACATTTTACATTGACTTGAGCCCCTTCATCTTGGGCCAAGTTACTGACGGTGCTTGGGGCTGAGCCTGGTTGAAGAAGGGCCATGTTTTCTGGAGAGCAGTTGTCTAGTGAGCGGAGCCAGGGCCAGGCATTGGATAGCCAAAACAGCTGGACTTGAGCCTCATCTTTAGAAATAACAAATATCATGAATCCTGGTGCTTTCTGTGTGTCCAATAACAAACCTTGATTCTGAGTTCTTTATTTTGTTATTTTAACACCAAGTCTTACATTTTAATATAGAAGCAGTAAAAAGGACAGTAATATTGAGAAAACTTGGAGGTTTAAAATATGGATCTAGTGACAAGTTTGATGATTCTATTATTATTTTTGATATGCTACCATTCTGATCATTCTTACCTTTAAATAAGTTACTTTTCAAAAAAACACACTTTAGAATTATCAACGAGCAAACATAAGATTCCTTTTTTTTTTTTTTTTTTTTTTTGAGATGGAGTCTCGCTCTGTCGCCCAGGCTGGAGTGCAGTGGCCGGATCTCAGCTCACTGTAAGCTCCGCCTCCCGGGTTTACGCCATTCTCCTGCCTCAGCCTACCGAGTAGCTGGGACCACAGGCGCCCGCCACCTCGCCCAGCTAGTTTTTTGTATTTTTTAGTAGAGACGGGGTTTCACCGTGTTAGCCAGGATGGTTTCGATCTCCTGACCTCGTGATCCGCCCGTCTGGGCCTCCCAAAGTGCTGGGATTACAGGCTTGAGCCACCGCGCCCGGCCAAGATTCTTTAAATTTATGTGTATTTATTGACTGTTTAAGGGAAGAGTAGTGATTACTGTCCTGTCTCTCATTCTTAGTTCTTTCTGATGTTCTTACACTACTGAGTTTACATAAAGCTGGAAAAATCAAGCACTTTCATCATTAGTCCTATTGGAAAAATAACCTTATAAAAATAAGATTTTACTCCAAATTGATTGTAAATGGCTAGATTTCAGTTGGGTATTATACATCATGATTCCCTTAATTGTACTAAGGAATATTACATTCTGTGGAGTAAGAAATACTTTGAAACCAGAATGCAACGAGAAAGAAAAGAGGCAGAAGATGTTTCATTCCCCCACATCAGAAAGGAAATGATGATGAAAGGAAAAATAATAGTTAAAGCAAGTATCTTCCTGGCTGTAAGAAATGATTCGCTCGCTTGGGATGGTATGGAAGCCATAAGATATCAAACACTCAAATCTCGCAAAACCTTCACCTCATAAGAAACTTAGGATCTGGAAATTGTCTTTGACTTTGAGCTACATTCAAAGGGTGGGTTTTCAAGCTATTGGGATGAAATCTGAAGGAGCATGACAATTCTTTATGGCTTAGGAATACAAGTCTTCTCTCCCTTTGTTGTTTCTTTCATCTTTTTTGTATTCCATCTGCATTACCTGAACTTCCTTTCTCTCCAAAAATGCAGTACAGAGGGGGGAAAAGATAAAAAGCAAATTGACCAATTGCATATTTTTTAACGTTCAGAGGCTTTGAAACTACATTTTTCTTCCCCCAGAAATGTTTTCAAGGTCGGGGGCCAAAGGACCCTGAGTGAACTCAAAGATTTAGAGCATCCAACAAATTAAACTCCTTCCTTTGGCATGTATGTTAGAGTCTTTGAGTCCTTAATATAATTTAAAGCAATTGTCCCCGTAGGGAGGTCTAACATTTTGCACAGTTACGTTGCAATAGTTGACCTGCCTGAGGAAGCTAGAAGAATTCCAAGGGTACATTTCAAGACTCTGTTTCTGTTGATAATTGTGTTCCACAGTTTATATTTATTAATATTGCTTTATTTTGGGCAGACTCCCACAGGAAATCCTGAGGAGTGTACGTTTCTGGCATATTTTATCTTAGATAGTTCCATCCCTTTGGTCTTGCACCCTGACTGTTAGGCTGAAGTGTACCTTTGAAAGCCTCTGCTCTTTAATAGAGCTGAGGATGACAACAAGCAGGAACTTCAACACTCTAGGAAGACAATCTATCTACTTTCTCCAGTTATCATTAAAATGTCTTTTAGACGTAGGTCATAACTGGAAACCTATAAATGATGTCTGTGTAGTAAGCACTTCCCACAGAGCTGGAGTCCCAAGTGATTAAAATTTATCACATTGTTCTTATGGTTACAAATACTGCTGATATGTGTCATTACTTAGAGAGTACTATTCATAACATTTTGATTTCAGTCCAAATAGCTTTTTTTTTTCTGAATTTCCCATAAAATGCTCTTGATCTCTTTCTTAAAAGGTCTAATCCGCTTCTCCTTTGAAACAACAAAGAAAAGGGGTTGATTGTTCTTTAGTTTAAATTTTGTTTAGTGTGATATATTTATTGCCTGGTGGAGTGCATCTAATTTTCCACAAGCTTTTCTGAGAAAGTAATTAGGACAGAACTTAATCCTTTGCCACATGCAAGCTCTAAGCTCTTTCATGAATTAAAAATTATGGTACATAGTGTGTAGCCCTATTAAAATGATATGCAACCACAAGACCTCATATTTGAACAGTGCTTTTTTTTAGACAAAAAAATTGCATGCTGTGAATGTACAGATTTACTCTTCAATTAGACAACATAGGGTGCCTTGAAATGCTTTAGAGTGGGCCTTACATAACGGTAAGAGTCTGCTAGAACAAGGGATAAGAGGGCAGCCTCTATTTTAGTCTCCTGGAAAACTGAAGATATAAAGTTCTTTCAATATGATTGTCTAACCTTTAAGCATTTTGCCATTCCCCTGGGAGTTTATATCATGAGGAACAAGGTTAGTGCAGCATGTCTCCAGATATTGAGCTCTTGCTAAGTATTTTACCTGAAAAGCAGTGAATTGAACTGCCTTGTATTTATTGAAAAAATAAGACTCAAGGCAACATGTTGTCTGCTTTTCTACCTAAACATTGAATCCCTGAATGACAATTTGAGATGACCCTGCCAGGACAAGTCTTGTTTCAGATTTTTGTAATTGATTTCTAAATTCTGGGACTAAATATACAGTGTAATAATATTAAGATATCAAGAAAGGAAAGAAAGATACTAATGAAATTTAATGCCAAGAGTTTAAACTAAGGAATATATCAAAACTCATATCATTATTTTGAATCCTAACTATAAAAAGTTCAGTACATACATTGCATTCTAACCATTTAACCATCTAATTTAGCTAACTAGTACATACACTGTTGTACTATAATTGAACATTTTACAATACTTTACAAGGGATGCTATTTAAAGATGTCCCCAAAATTTTACCTTTATAGTTTTAGAAATGAATGACAAAGTAAAGGCAAATTTTTTCATGTGGAATTCTGGAGTTGAGTATTTCGGGGTTAAGTAGACAAATTTTCACATGTAGGATTTCTTTTTATTTTCAAAACAAAATGTACTAGTTCTTTCCATTGCTGACATAGTTGGCTCCATGTAACTTTTGGAACAAGTTTCTTTTTGTAGAATTATCTTGCAGTTTAGAGTCAATTTGTGCTGGGAAAAAAAAAAGCCAGCTGGTGACTAGCAAAAATGAAACAGAGGGGGTGTTGATAGGAAAAAAAAGAATCATAGAATTGATTGTATTAATCGTATTAAAACAAACTCCAAGGAACTGACTTTCTTATTTTGTCATATGGATATTTTATAGTATCAAATATTCCTGAAAACAAGTGAACAATTGACTGGGGCTTGACAAGTATTTGTTATCTACAGGTTTTTCACTGTATATTAAAAGGCTGGAAAGAGACAATAATACATAAGTGCAAGGAACAGAAAATTCTGATTGCAATGAAATTTTAAAGCTAATATATTCTAAGAACTGCTTTGATCAGGGTTTTGTGTGTATCTTTTGCAACTCATTTTGCCTTTTTATATGGAGTGTTACATTGAAAAGGCCTGTATGTGGGCAAGATGATCCAATAAGCACAAAACAAGCTACATCTCCTAGATACCTACCCAGCAAAATTGAAGCTTCCAGTCAATCAACCAGCTGCTTTGTCTATGTGATAACAAAGGGTAGATTGGCGCATGAAATTTCCTGAGATAATTGACTGTTTTAGCAGTTATGTACATCAAAAATATATCTAACTGTCCTAAACATACTTAGAATCACAGAATAGCAGATTTGGAAGAGACCACAAAGTTCTAAATCTAGATCCAATGTGTAAATCACCTCTCTCCAGCCTCTCCAACAGGTGAGGAATGCTGATGTCCATATCGATACAATGGCAGCCCATTCTATCTACAAAGTGTTGATTGTGAGTAAGTTCATTCTTATACGGAAACTTCTACATATTGATCCTTGTAGAAATTCAACATCAGGACCTCCGTGCAAGATGGCCGAATAGGAACAGCTCCAGTCTCCAGCTCCCAGTGCGAGTTACACAGAAGATGGGTGATTTCTGCATTTTCAGCTGAGGTACCGGGTTCATCTCACTAGGGAGTGCTGGACAATCGGTGCTGGTCAGCTACTGCAGCCCGACCACCAAGGGCTGAAGCAGGGCGAGGCATTACCTCATCTGGGAAGTGCAAGGGGGAAGGGAATCCCTTTTCCTAGCCAGGGAAACTGAGACCCACAACACCTGGAAAATCGGGTAACTCCCACCCCAATACTGCACTTTACCAAGTGTCTTAGCAAACAGCACACCAGGAGATTATATCCCACACCTGGACGGGAGGGTCCCATGCCCACGGAGCCTCCCTCATTGCTAGTACAGCAGTCTGCGATCTAAGGGCAAGGCAGCAGCCAGGTTGGTGGAGGGGCGCCCACCATTGCTGAGGCTTAAGTAGGTAAACAAAGCCTCTGGGAAGCTCGAACTGGGTGGAACCCACAGCAGCTCAAGGAGGCCTGCCTGTGTCTGTAGACTCCACCTCTGGGGACAGGGCACAGCTAAACAACAACAACAAAAAAAGCAGCAGAAACCTCTGCAGATGCAAACGACCCTGTCTGACAGCTTTGAAGAGAGCAGAAGATCTCCCAACATGGAGGCTGAGATCTGAGAATGGACAGACTGCCTGCTCAAGTGGGTCCCTGATCCCTGAGTAGCATAATTGCGAGACATACCCCACTAGGGGCAGACCGACACCTCGCATCTCACACAGCGGGGTACACCACTGAGACGAAGCTTCCAAAGCAAGAATCAGACAGGTACACTCACTGTTCAGCAATATTCTATCTTCTGCAGCCTCCACTGCTGATACCCAGGCAAACAGGGTCTGGAGTGGACCTCAAGAAATCTCCAACAGATCTACAGCTGAGGGTCCTGACTGTTAGAAGGAAAACTAACAAACAGGAAGGACACCACATCAAAACCCCATCAGTCC
>NW_012119376.1:11555502-11607993 GCF_000951035.1 Colobus angolensis palliatus | reverse complement strand
AAGTATACATATGTAACAAACCTGCACATTATGCACATGTACCCTAGAACTTAAAGTATAATAATTAAAAAAAAAAAAAAGAAATTCAACATCAGAGAGAACAAACCTTTTCCTCTTTAACAATGAAGCTCTTCTTTTCTCCGCATAAAACATCTTCTATTCCTGTAGTTTTCCTTCCTTTTTTGTTTTTGACATGGTTTTATATCTTCTCATCAAGTACATTTTTTTGTTTTTAAAACTATGCTTTTAAGGTGTGATATCTAGATATAAAGTCAGTATTTTTTTAAAAAAAAAGTTTTGCCCACTATGGAATGTAGATTTGGGGTTATATCTTCCTCAGTCTGGCAAGCTTGCTCTAAAATTGATTCTAAATCCTATTAGACTTATAGCATCCCACCACTCTCTTGACTTATATTGAACTCACTGTTATCTAAAAGCCCTAGCCCACTGTTTTTCATTGTTTTTCAATGTAAACTATTTTTCCAGTTGTTTTTCTGAATCCAGGTAATGGGCTATGTGTTTATCGCTTATTCCTATTAAACTTTATCCTGTGAGATCCAGCCATTTGGGCACCCTGTCAAACTCACTTGGAGCCTAATATCACCATTATCAGATTCAATAAAACCCCAGCTCATTTGACAAGATGCCTGCCAAATCATTAAAAAACGTTGAGAAGACAACCCATTCCAACATGTTACACTCTCCCTATCAAAGATTTGTTTTTCTAACCCCTAAATCATTCTTGCTGAGGTTTAAATCCTTTCCCAGACAAAGCAAAATCTCAAATAAACCATGGTTTAAAATTTAACTTACTCATTATGAACTCACATCCTTGATTACTAATAGCACTTTATTTTTAAGCAGAAATAACATGCCTACCAAAGTAAAAATAATTCAGGAAAATAGTGAATCAATAGTCATTCATTATGACCAGCATCTACTTTGGCTTTAACCAAATTAATTCATTATGACCAGCATCTAATCTGTCTTTATATGAAAGTGTTAATAATGAAATTCAGACTGTGTTTATCACAGTTAGATTTTTGTCTTTCCTTAACCTCATCTAAAGCAAAGAAAGGCTTAAGCAAAGGACAATGAAATATCGTACTAAATAAAAATGAAATGAATGAAACTTCTCCAAGTCAATTAAAATTTTTATATCTAGTGGTTTTCAAAATATGTATGTTATACTATGGTTGGTTCCCACGGGATTTATTACCATTATTCATTAGATACAATGAAATAATAACAACAAAAGTAATGATTACCATAACTTCCCTCAGAAGCACACACAAATTAATTATAAAGAGGTCTTTGCATTTAGCTTTAAAATGTACAATCATCAAAACGCTTGAATGGCCACATGCGTAGGAGTGATAGGTCTCGCACATATTTATGAGCTGCCTTAAATCCTCTCTGGAGTAAGGAGAAAAGTAAACAAAAGACATAGTCACATATTTAATGAGGAGGGAGAGAAAAATCTAAATTGGTATGCAGTCACTGCTCTCACAAGCCATTTTATTTTCTAAATGTTATATCGAAATGTTTAGGTGCCACCTTTCAACCAATACCACAAATGTAGGAGACATGCAAAATGAGCCAATGTCAGAGATACATGGGACATCATAAGAAAAAAACACAAAAATAAAATACCTTTTTAAACAATCTGTGATCCTCAAATTTTAAAAAGTTTTTAAAAAGGTTAAATCGTTTTAGAGATAAGGTCTCATTTTGTTGCCCAGGCTGGTCTCAAACTCCAGGCTTCAAGCTATCCTCCCATCTTGGCCTCCCAAAGTGCTGGATTACAGGGGTGAACCACCATGCCTGGCCAAATTTTTAAGTAAATGTAACAGTGCTACCTGCCATCCTCCAGGTGATTCCCGATTGTCCGCAGGCTGTGCCGTCTTCTGTGACTCTGGGAAGAATTCCGCGTTCCTGAGTCAGAGTAAAATATCTTTGCTTTAGTTTAGACAGGATTTGCACAGGGATAATGCAATTTCATCTGTCTTTTTTGTCCCACTTAAAAATTAAACAGGAAACACATATATGCCATATAAATGTATCTGTTTTTTCTCTCGCTGGTTTTATTTAACTTTCTCCTCCCTCTGAAGCATTTCTTCCCTTTCTCATACATTTCTCTTATGGAGAAAAGAATAATCAGACATTAGGAATTAATTTGAAAATCTGTTATAAGTAATTTTATTACGTGACTCCTTGAGCAAAAAAGTACTTTTCGTTAGAGACAATGCTTTATTCAAACTGTGTTTTTAACTGATAAGTGGCATATATCACCTACTAAGCCAAAGGATGAACAGACGTCCATTGTGTAGAGTAAAGCTACTTTTAATCCTATTTGCCATGTATAGCAAAGACCAGTTTCCCCAAGTGTAAGCCTCAACCTAACTCTCTCAGCAACCCTCCTGGTGCCCCCAGCCTTACATGATACGCTCCAACAAAGCCTGAATGCATAGCATGACCAGATTTAACAAACTGAATCACAGAATGCTCAGTTAAATTTGAATTTCCAATAACCCACAAATAACAGGTTCATATATGTTCCAGTTATTGCATAGGATATACTAAGCCATTATTTGTGGTTTCATGGGAAGTCCAACTTTAACTGTGTGTCCTGCATTTTATCTCACAATTTTACAATCATATCCTCCATGCCACTGTTTCAAGCCATTCTGGGCAGACTTTTCCTTCCATCTCAGGTGACCTACTGTGCCTTCTCAACAAGGAAGACCGAGCTCAAATGACTTTTTCTCCTCCTCCATAAAATCTTGGCTGACCTGCTCCACTCAGTCCAAGCAGAGTTGATCATTCCCCCTTCATGCCACAACAGTGCCTGGTACATATTCCATTATGCCCTCAGTCACAAGCTGTATCTCACTCGCTTGTGTGTGTCTGGATGTGAAGTCAGTGGGACACAGTGTGCTTCACTCAGCCACATCCCCAATACCAGAAGCTAGTAGATACCTCAGGAGAAATTTTGGGTGGGGAAGGAGCAGAGGGTCAGAGCCAGACAAAGCTGGATTTGAACCCAGGATACTATGCCAATACATTTCCACTCTCAAGGCTTAAAGTTCCTTGTCTGCACTTTGAAAAAAATAAATAAAAACATCCCTGGTGAAGTAACTGTTGAAAATTAAATTAAGTTGTTTATGTGTAAGAAACTTGTCACTAAACATAAAACCACCAAAATAGTTAGTTACTTTCTAATCGCATGCTCTTTACTAAACTAAAAAATCTTTTCAGAGTTATAATGCCTTTCCCCTTAAAAAAAAAAAAAAACCTAGAGAGAACTTCAATTTCAGTTTTTCAATTAAGCTTTAAATTTTGTCTGATTGTGAGCTAATATACTTAATAAGAAGGTAAGCTCAACTTTTCATAAGACATTTATTTGTTCTTACTAATTTACCTGCCCAATTTTCTTCCTTTACAATTAAATGGCACTTCCAATTAGACCATATAAAAAGAGAAAAACTCCGCTCCCAAAAGCTTGCAAGAGAAGAGAGTTTCTAAAAATTACTCTTGTCTCATCTGTCTGACTCACATTTATCTAAAAATAAAAGGAAAACTAGGAGAAAAAGTAAACGAACAGAGGATAACATGCAGCCTCATGTCTCTGAGTCAGATAACAAGATAATTTTTCTGCATGCTCTATATTTCACTTTTCTTTTCAAAATGACCTTTCTACCCCCTAACCCTATCACTAGAATATAAATCCATTAATGAGGAATCTTTTCTTCCCCTGTCCTTTTTCATATCAATTGCAGCAGGACACTGGACTGTTCTTTGAGTTCATTCACTTTATAGCTATTAGAAATAAAATATAGCCTGGAGACAGCCTGTCTCCAATTGGTTAAGCACAAGTTGAAAAAATAAATTCCTGAGTTTCTTTCATCTGCCACTGATTTTCCATGTGAAACCTAGAGAAGTGTCGAAACTTCATTTTTTAAATCTGTGAAATGGGTGAATCATTAAATTAAAAACAACCTCTTTTAATGTCCATTTTTGGCAGAAAATAAAAAGCTCTTAAAATATTAGTGTTTTATACTTAATGATTTTAAAATATGCTTGCTTGACTTTCACTCCCATAGAATTAAATGACATTGCTCATTAGGTGTTATGAAATAATAAGAATAATCATATTAATAAAATGTAGTGGTTACTGTAACTTTCTCCAGAAGTACTCACATTCTAATCTAACTTCTGAAACTAAAAGAATCACTGAGAAAAATATGTAGGAAACCTTAGAATAAATTGACAGATATCTTAAAAGGTATATGTAGACTAGTGCCAATCCGTTCAACCATTTACTTATTTGTTCATCAAATGTTTAGCTCTGTGACAGACTTTTCCTGAGTTCCATTTCCTCAGTTTCCTGACAATCGGATTGGACTAGTAAATGTGTAAACTATGTAACTCAGGGGTTTATAGCTTAATGTTCCTAGATTAATCCTCTGATAATTTTATTAATACTGGTATTCACCGAGCTTTGCTGTCTTTCAAATAACATTTGCACTTTTATCGCAGTGTGACCTTTTTCTGAAGACACAAGTACCTTACATTGGACATGCGCATGCCTGGTTGATGGTTAATGTATGTCAGGGATAGATCTTGAGTCCTCCAACAAGAGTAACAACAAAAGGACGACAACTGAGTTTCGAAGAAGACTTTTTTGCTTGAGTTAGAACCCCAAGAAGTCTTTCACAGACCCTGGAAACTATGTTATGTCCCTCAGTTATCCTTGCTCAAAGCCTTCCTTTTAAAACAGGTCTCTCTTCCCCCATTAAACTGTCAGAGCTATGACTGCAGGGACCAAGTCTGTCTTGTTCATCCCGAATCTTTATGCTTAGCATAGCACCTGTTCCATAAGAAGTGTGCAAACATGGTGAATGAACTTTGATGAAGCTTTCTCAACACACTATCCCATTTGATCCACTCCTCCCACACCCTCTTCTCAAGATCATTTTCAACGTCAAGACCCATAACTGCAGTATACCACATACTCAGCAATCAATGAACAGTCATTTCTCATTGTCTCCTTGCTGGGGGAGGGTGGGAAATGTGACATCACAGTCAAGCAGATGTTACAGTGGGGCAAAAAAAAAAAAAAAAAAAAGATGAACAGAAAGAAGGCAAATTTTTATGGAAAATATTCAAATGGGAAAGTCAAGTTAGGAGAAAATTTCCCTAAGGGAGCAGCACTGGAGAGTAAGCCAGCCCAAAACATTTCCAAACTACCAGCGATACTGCCTTCTCTGCAAAGTAAACTACCAGAGGTTACCAAAAGTTTCACAAAACCCTGATCTTTAAATTTTCTGATACTAAAGGAGTCTGTACAGGAGGAGGCTAACCAAGGCACTCAATTTTTAAAGAACTCAAGTGCTGGCCTGGCTCCCATGTCCAGCAACAATATCTATTGTCTGCTTACTATGTGCAGTGATGTAGTACATTTCTCCCTCTTCCAGGTGGATATCACATTCATAAACCTAATGCAATGAAAAACTCAAAAGCTTCCCCAAAATGCCTGTTTAATGACACTTAGTAAGATATAATCCATACTAAGAAAAGCTGAACGATACTTTGAGATCCAAAGTGTAAGGATTCCATGGGTATCTTGTGTAATTACAATTAGTAATTGTATACAGGTACACACAACTCTTAGTGCTTTCCTAACTTTTCCAAAATGGCTTAAGAATTTGATCAGGGGAACCACATCCACTCATATACCCTGGAATGTCAACTTGTACTTTCCCTGTGAAGATCTTAGCAGCACACAGACTCATGGGACACACATGGAGTGGAGGAAGAGAAAGAACAAGAACAGCTGGTTCAACCCAGAGTGTCAATAGTTGTCATAGCTGCATGTTCTTACATTTAAGTAAATTTTTTCCAATGTAGGAAGAGAGATCTTGAGATAGCAAAACCTTGCCGTCAAAATCTAAGCAGAGCATTTGGAAGATCCAGCTCAGGCCAGCCTGTGGCATGGGGAAGCCTCTGAAGCTAGCCTGGGCCACCCTATCAGAAGTGCTGTCACTTTACATTGTTTGCAGGAACCACAAAAATGAGAACTCATTTTAACCCTAAAAGGGTGATCCTGATGAAATTCAAGAAGGCAATCTAGAAGAGATTAAATATACTATGACTACACTGCTCAGATTGTTTTGTAATAGGCATGTATCATTTTCACAAAAACAGTAAAAACATTTCTAAAGAGAAAAAAGAAAGGAAGGCAGGGAGAAAGAAAGAGAGGGAGAGAGGGAGGGAGGAAGGGAGGGAGGGAGGGAGAGAGGGAGCGGGGAGGGAGAGAAAAAGGAAGAGCACATGCTTTGCTCTTTTATCATTGGTATTCACAGAAGGCTGGGGTTTGCATAATTAGAAGACTTACTGGCCCTTTAACCACATGCTTCACTAAAGCACGTCATCATTTCTGAACCCAGATGCTTGATTTCTGAATACTGTGGCTATGGATGTTAGTGCAGAATCTTGGATCAGCTCTCATCTTCCCTGAGTTCCCCCAAAATTCACTTTGGGTCCTGCAACATAGAGCACTGGTAAAAGGAAACAGAACTCCCTACAACTTCAGAGAAAAAGATGAGAGGGCTCTCAAAGTCTTCTGTGCTAATGGGAAATATTCATTCTTGACCTCTTTTCCTCTCCCTCCAGAGGCTCATGGCTCTTTGTAGACACAACTAGGGAGTTTGAACAGTTTCTCTCATATTTCTAGGTCAAGAGAGCAAGGCTAGAGTTGTTCAGATATTTACTGAATGCCTAATAAGCACAAAGCCTAGTACTTAGCACTACAGGGATCCAGAGAAATAAAAGATACAGTTCCCACTGGAGCAAGAAGAAATATATAAGCAAATGTTAAATGATAAATTAACAGCAAAACATGAGATTTAACAAAGTTGTTGCCAAAAGCAAATGTAGAAACCGTGAATGCTCTTCTGACCAAGGTGATGTATTTAATATACACTGCTTTCTTTAATCATTAATCGTGGAATTATGAGTATGTACTTTGGTAAAAATAAATCAAAATAAATAAGAGTTGAAAAGCTACCTATCAGGTACTATGTTGATGACCTGGGCAATGGAAAAATGAGAAGCCCAAGTGTCAACGTCACACATATTGTGATTTATCACCCATGTAATACACCTGCACATGCATCCCCTAAATCTAAAATATGAAAATGAAAAATAAAATTAATAAATAGTTGATTTATCAACATCTGTTAAATGAATACACACACATACACACATGCAATCACCAGTCCGTTAAGATAAAGTTGAAAAAAAATCACAAACATATATGAATTTTAAATATGTAGAAAGCAGAGATTAAGCAAAGATG
This sequence comes from Colobus angolensis palliatus, assembly GCF_000951035.1. Lineage (NCBI taxonomy): Eukaryota > Metazoa > Chordata > Mammalia > Primates > Cercopithecidae > Colobus > Colobus angolensis. Next base: position 11,600,633 of record NW_012119376.1, on the reverse strand, counting down.
GCATTTATTGAGCATTTTTACTGTGCTCCAGGTACTGTCCTAAATGCTCTAAATGCATTTTTCTCAACTAATTCTTGTAGTATATTAATGGGATAGAAATTATTACCTTTTATATCTGACTTAGGTTTATTAGAAAGGTTTAAGGAATGTACCTAAGGTGTCACAACTAACCCCATATTTTTGAAACACTGTACATTATATTAGAGAATTGGAGTGGTCAGTGTTGTACAGAAACAACACTTTTCTGTCCTTAGGAAGCTTAGCATTTCATAACAAACTCAGGAGTGTCACAGGGTTGGCTTAATTATTTACATAAAAGGACAATTATTATAAGAAAGACTCAAATATGTATTGGTAAATTGGCTAAGGAATAAACTTAACTAAAACAACTATTTGGAGGGAGGTGGACATTTAAACCAATTGGTAAAGAAAGTCTATGAGGAATTCATTCATAGTTTCTCATTAAACCCTTCTTGGACACCTAGTATGTGTAAGTCCAACCCCTTATGATGACAGAAACAGAAATAAAACAGATAGAATCCCTGCCTTCAAGGAGCTGATGTAATCCAGTGTGAGGTGACGGGATGGTCGGAAGGTGAGGAGGAAGGAGACAGACAATACAATGGGTAGTAAGTCCTGTGATTGAGATACAGACAAACGGATGTAGAAGAACAGGGATGGAGCCACAAAGTTCTCCCTGTGGGAGCCGGGAATAGCTTCACTGAAGAGGTCATAGCTGATCTGGGCCTAAGCAGATTGGCAAAACTTTGCCTGAAAAATAAGTGGTAGAAAACATTTGTAACAGAGAAGAAAGTAGGTACAAATGCATGAACATAATGAAGCAAGGTTTTCCAAATGAGAAAAGTTAAGCCCCTCTAAAATGGGACAAAGCCAGGAGCTCTTTCAGGTAAGCTTGGCACTAATGGGAAATATTCATTCTTGACCTTTTTCTCTCCCTCCAGAGGCTCATGGCTCTTTGTAAACGTAACTAGAGAGATTGAACAGTCTCTCCCATATTTCCAGGTCAAGAGAGCAAGGCTAGAGTTGTTCAGGTATTTACTGAAGGCCTAAACAACCTTAGAGAAAACAGGGAAATGAGGGAAAGACAAGACCAGTGAGTGTGAGAAGAGGGAAAAAGGGAAGAATTGTTAAGAAAGTATGGCTGATCACAGGAAACTAGGAAAAACCAATGCTTTTCCTTTTCTACCTCAGGGAAAAAAGCCATAATTTATACAGTTATTCAACCAGAAACAGAGATATCATGCACGCCTCCTTCCACTCTGTCATTCCCTAAATCTCATCAATCACTGAGTGTATCAATTCCACCTCCTAAACCTATCTCCTGTCCACTGGCTTCACTGCAGGCTCAATGCTACCAAACTAGAACAGGCCTCTTGGCTGGGCTAATGCAGCAGCTCCTTAACTGTGTCGCACCAGTCCATTCTCCTTCCTTTAGCCAGCATGATCTTTTTAGAGACACAAATCCCATCACATTACTCTTCCAGGCACTTCCCAAAACCCTCAAGGTAAAGTTCAATCTGAGCCATGTGGTTCACAAAGCCCAGTGAAGCCATTACTTATTCTGTCCCCCGCCCCACCTCCTAGTCCCACCCTTGCCTACTCAACCCATACACTATGATCTACTAATGTGGAATTCCTTTCCTTTCCTCAGATATGCCATGCCCTCTCTTCTCCAGACTTCTACTTACCCCAGAGCACTCTCTTCTGCATCTGAAGCACTCTTTTCTCCAGGTGTCACTTGGCTAATTCCAACTCATCCTGTGGGCCTCAACTTACATGCCATCTTTCCCAGGAAGCCTTCCCTGATGTTCAGGGCAGGATCCCTTGGTGACTACATAACACAGTGTTCTTTCTCTTTCCCAGCACTTAAGAGATGTGTAATTGCCTGCTTAGTGATCTGTATTCCCAAATAGACCTTAAGTTCCCAAATTCAGGGCTATATCCATCTCATTTATTTTATCTCCTTTAGCAGCTGGTGCATATTAAACCAGGAAGTACATGACTGAATGAATCCTACTCTGGGCCAATACTGAAGGAGGATGAAAGTTTGGTAAACAACAGTGACTGAATCAAATGAGGTTCAGTTACCAACTCTGTGACCAAACCACAAAGGCAATTCAGGTTTAATCAGCATTGACTAAGCAGGTTCCAAGCAAAATGAGACCAACTTGTTTTGCCTACCTGGATCTGACTGTGTAGTTTAGTGAAAGCCAAAAGAGTGAGTGTCTATTCAGGGCTGAAAATGGTTCTCTTCCCACCGTGGGTCCAGAAGGTGAGAGTTATACAAATAAAAAAGCTGGAACATGAGGCTTGAGTCAAGGTGGGGTAAGAAAATGATCTTATTTGGCAGATTGGAGAAATATCAGAAATTGATTTTTAGTTCTCTACTGTAAGAAAATACCTAAAATACGGGACATCTTGTTATAAACAGTACTGTAGATAACAACTTATTGTACTGCTTATAACAAGATGTCCTACATTTAAATTACAATTACTTGTTAAATTACAATTTGTTCCATAAAATAATATGTATTACCTGCTTCAAATAATGCAAGAACTTACTTTTATCACCTCCTAAATGTAAATAGGCTCTTTTCCCCTTCCCTCTACTTTGCACCTAAACCTTATTTCATTCTTTCACTGTGATAATCTTTCTTGATGTTTTTCGAAGTCCTTGCACTGGTTTGAATAAAGTGGCAGGCAAGGCCAAATGAACTATAGCGACCTACTCTCCATATATAAAATATAAGGCTGTGCATGTGGCATAATAAAAATTCCAATAAATACCTGGATATCTGGAAAGGCCAGAGGAGTGGGCAGGAAATGACATGAGATAGAGGAGTGCAGTGGTACCTGGCGAAGGCATGAGGAATGTCTATTGCACTTCTGTGCTTCAGATCTGTATCTCTGCTGAGCAGTTGTTGATTGGTCTCTTTGTAGCAGCATCTGTCTAGAGGTAAGAAAAGCTGGACATCATCTGGCTTCCAATTGTGTACAAAGTCTGATAACACTTTCTGTTTTTCAAGAATAATTAAAGCTTTTCTGAACTTTTTTGGGTAAAAGCACACTTAATCATCATGCAGCAAAGCTGGCAGCTGGCCAAAAGCAGGACAATCAAAAGGCTTGCTCTCAGAGAGCCCCAAGCGGATCCCTCAGCTTCGGATAAGTACTAGTGGGAGAAACGCAAGGACCCTGGTTCTGGAAATCTTCAAAACCCTTCTGAGTAAAAGCAGATCCTTCTACACTTCTGAGTAAAACTTAAGACTAGAGCAAGAAAAGGAGTGAAGAGGCCATGAATAATAATTTTTATTTAATAAATAGAGAATATAGAACAGTTTACAGTTGTGAGCCATAAAGATAATTCTTAAGCAAGAATTTCTTTTTTAATTGACTTGTCTGAATATCCGCCCTCCCTTCCCCCCTAAAATAAACCAAAGTATTACTAGCTCTGGCAGTTTTATACTCAAATGCAAGGTTATATTTAATCTGGGAAAACCTAAGATAAGCACATCCTTCCTAATTGCCTCTTTCTAAGTTATGTTTCTTGTAACTCCTGAAGTTAGAGGCTCAAACCATATTTTGAGGGTATTTATCACATTTTATGCCTCTGACTCTGCAGTGTTTGCCCTCATGGGGCCCATCCTAGGGAAGGCGACAGAAAGACAACCTAAGTGAATCCCCCCTTCCTTAATAAACCACAGAAGCTGCCAATGTACTGATGTCATCAACTAGATGGCTTTGTTCCTCCATTGATAATAAAGCACTTATTTTAGTTTATAGTAACTGTGAAAATAAAAAGAAATCAAAGACTTGAAAATGTTTTGGGTGATGGTCACTGGCTCTAATCTTACTTTATGTATGACCCTTAATTAATCCCACTTACTTTCTTGCCTCACTTTGTTCAATTTACAACTAGGTGTTTGGGCTCCTAGAACATTCTCAAAACCACCCACTAAAATTTCGGGAGTTCTGGATCTATTTTAGAGGTACCTTATGAAAAAAAAATACGTAAAATTTGTCCTCCGTGGCAGAAGTTTCATGTTTATTTTGCATGTCCTTTTAAAAAATACCCACTTGCACTTTAATATTTTCATAGTTTAATTTTTTAAATGTTGATCCACCTGAAACTTTATAACATTATCATTTAATGCAAGGCAAAATTATATAAATCTCAAATATTAGTTAAGCAAACATTAATACATATTTTAAAAACATAAAAGCCTTAAAGAGCTTTGAAATTACTTTTAATTTTTTAACTTTTAGAAATTTAGCTGAATTGTAAAACATTCATAATGTGGTAAGATAGACTGAAGAGGCAAAAACCAAAATCATACGATTTTTTAACACATTGGGAAATGTCAACTTAAAAATACATAAATTGTTGGGTGTCCTATTGTATTCATTTTTCCTACTTTTCATTTGGTACATTATTGTCTACCAAGATTTATTGATTTGACACAATCCACAAATATTATATGAAGAGAGAAACCCTTTCCTCATCTTTATGTCCATGTATTCCTATGAATATCAACATTAAAGTGTTACTGTCTTGAGATCAATCAAGTCTTACATTTCCTTTTTGAAAAAAACATTTTCCCCATTTTCTCTCCTTTGCCTCTACTCCTATTTTCTATCCCATGTTTCTATCCCAGGTAACCCCCACTATTTTGAGAATTTCTGTTACAGATTTTTACCTCTTTGTAGCTCCAGCTTTAATGGAATAGCCTTTCATTAGTCTTCCTTCGATAAATATTTATTGAATGCTTACTATTGCTAGCTAGTGAATTAGGTGCTGAGGGGGCATAGAGCTAAGTAGACACAATCCTTGCCCTCAGTAAATTGACATTCTCAAGAAATTATCCTTCCTCTCTAAAGCCCAGTTTCTTCATCTATAAAATAGGGTAATAATAATTACTGCATGAGCTGTTATGAAAATCAAATGAAATTACAACTTTTAAGCACTTGGCAAAACACCTAACTTTCAGTAAATATTGTTTATTCCATTTTCTTTCTTAGGTGCTGTAATAGAAGAAACTCAACCACGGAGGTAATATTTAAGCCATGTCTTGAAAAGGGTTGATTTTCAAAGGAAGAAGGAACAAGGAAGGAAAACATTCCAGATACTAAGTGTATCCAGTCTGTACATGAAAGAGCATATTACATGCTGCTTTAAAGAAGTAGAAAGCTGCCCAATTAAGCTAGAAAGAACAAGCAGGACATGAACCTGGAAAGCTGAGCTGATTTAATGAATTTAATCCTGCAGAAAACAAAGAACTACAAGGGACTTTGATAAAAGAAAATAACATGTTTCCACTTGTGTAATGGAAAGATCACTATGGAGAATGGGTTTGTAGGGTAAGAGCCCAAAGGGAGTGAAATCACGTAAGAGATTCCCAAGATCAGGTTAAAGACGATGATGTCTGAACTAAGACAATGACAGTTACTGAATGATAGAGATTGAATTGAGAAATAATTTAGAGGCAGCATCTACCATATGCGGTCACTAACTACACCTTGGGATAAGGGTTGACCCTCAGGTTTTCAGTTTGGTGGTCAACCAGATGAATATACCATTAACTAAAATAAGAACTACAGAAAAAGAATAAATATATTGGGGAAGCAGAGGACGAGGATTTGGAGAAAGCTGGAGATTATGAACATGATTTTAGACAGGGAAAACACCAAGAGAATACCAATCCTAAGAGGGCAGGGCAAAGGGAAGGAACCAATACAAAAAGTCTATGAAGAAAGGTTATAATCACAGAGAATAACATATTGGAAACCAAGAGAGCAGAGAGTTTTCAGAAGGAGGATTTAAAGATTTGTGCCAATATCACAGAGTGGTCAAGTAAGAAAGCTAGGAGAAAGCTGGTTTAATCTTCTAACCCCAGGACCTGGGGAGAGGGAGAATGGACAGCCTCCCCTCCAGCTGGGTTTGAGGAAGGGAGTGCCATCAGAGCAAATTCGTGTTTTGGTTAAGTTGAGAGGGCAAAAGGAGCTCTTTATAGAAAGTTTAACAATCTGGGGGAAAATTAAAGATCCAGTATTGCAATGGATGTGTTTGAGAGGAGAGCCAGTGGGTGGAGGAGAGAGAGGTCACCAGACCACCAAGAAAGGACAAGACTATCCTGGATAAAGATAGAGCATGAGAGGATTAATCAAGAGGTAATTCTGATTCTTTTTATCTTCGTCTTAAGTGAAATAATTCTTAGCCCTTTGATTACCTATCTGATATTACATTAACTAATAATTTAATACTCTGGCTGTTTTTCAATTCTTTCCTTGTATTTGAAGCTGCTATGCCGATCCAGGCAACAGGGATGCCAGCCTCCATAATGAGAAAGCACTGTCAAGTGGGTCCAAAATTCCAAACGCTTTTCCCATTCAAGTTGAAAGCCACTGGTTCCCCTGTGAGCTTCTCAAGTGTCACCTCTGGATTTAATGACAGCCTTGATATGCTACATGGATGTCTGTTTACAGTAGACTCCAGTCATTTTCCCGACAAGGAAAACCTGCATCTGCATTCTTTTGATTTAGCTGTTTATCTTTGTAAAACACATATAGAAGTGTTACTTACTAGTCAAGCCAAGACATTATCCTGCAGGAGCCGCCTGAAACCCCATCATCACTGTATTAGAAAAAAAAAAAAAAAGCTGGCAAAGTCTAGGTGTGCCCCTTGCAGTTATTTAATAAGCTAAGAGAGAAGACTGGGTAAACTAGATGTCTAAATTGCAAGATAAAGTTCTGAAAATTGTTTTTGTCACCAGATATGCCTTGTTGAGGGCCCTGTTTTCTTTTGCCAACATGCTGAGTCTAGTATTTTACAGCCAGCTTTTTCAGCAGTCCTGTGATTAAAGAAAAAAGATGGACTGCTAGAGATACCACATTTGGACCAGCTGCAGGAATAATTTAACCAACATGGCATAAAGGATATTGTTCAAGTGAGTAGTTTGCTCTACTCTCAAATTAGTAAACAAACAGATTATCAAGGTCATTTGTTGATACGTTTACCCTAGTGTGGTGAATTTAACGTATGGGTCAAAAATTTCTTGACACTCATATCAAAAGGTAGATCAAAGGATCTATGTCCTATCCCCTTGAAACCAGAAAAACTTAGGATTGCTTTAGCCAATAGAATATAGTGTAAGTGATGTGGTTTCCAAGGCTAAGTCAGAAAAGGCGATACAGTTTCAGTCTGATCCTCTTGGAACACTCTCTAGAAGAAGCCAAGCACCATGAAATAAGTCCAACTATCCTGCAACCACCATGCTGGAAAGGCCATGTGTAGGCATTCAGTAAAAGCCCAGGTGAGCTCCTGTTGAACAGCCAACATAAATTCCCAGTAATGTGAGGGAGGCATCTTGAACATCAAGCCCAACTGAGCTACTGTATCCCCAACTTAACTACTGTATCCTCAGGCTACTATATCTCCAGCTGATATCTGCCTGCAACTGCAGAAGAGATTTCAAGCAAGAATCACTCCTGCAAGCCCTTTCCAAATTCCTAGCCCATAAAATTGTGAGCAAAACAAAGATTAAGTTGCTAAGTTTCAGAGTAATTTGTTACACAGCAATAGTAATCAAAACAGAATTAGTTACCTAGAAGTGGGTTACTGTTGAAAACAAAAATAACAACAACAAAACCCAAAAAATGTGCATTGACTTTGAGACTGAGTGCTGAACACTCAGTTTGGGTGCTGAGAAAAAGCTGGAAGGATTAAGGAGATCACTGTCAGAAGTCTAATGGCCCTAGAAAATGCTCAGTGAGAGCTTCAAGGTAATTGAGAAAAATGTTATTAGAAGCTGGAGGAAAGGGAATTCTTGTTCTATAGTGGGAAAATTTAGCTAAACCATTCCTGCAGTAACAGAAAATAGAAAATGTGCCTCAGGAAGTGATGGATTTGGCTAAGGAGATCACTAGGTAGAATGAAAAAGTCCACTGATTTCTTTTAGCCATATATTTATAAGGCATAGATAGAGCAAGATGAGCCAAAGAAGAAAATGTTCAGTTTCCAAGATTATGTGGAGAAAATAGAAAGAAGCCAAGGCTTAATAGACTTGAATACAACTCTGTTTCCAATCTCTCCCAGAAAAAAAATTCTAAACGTAAGAAAACATCTTAGGGTAAATATTGAATCTGGAAAAATGTGGTCTCATGGTCAATACAAAGACTATGCTGTGACTGCAATTTTTAAAACTTCAGAATCATTTTAGATGGTGCCTCGGAGACATTTTCAAACAAACAAACAAAAAAGCCTTTTAAGTATCTTAAGGATTGCCGGGTTAGCCTTTCTGTTAAATAATAAGACTTCTAAGACTACTAAGAGTGTGGTCTCATAACCACCTTATAGGGAGCCCGAGGTACAGAAGGACTTACCTGGGAGAGATTTGTGCATGTGGATTTTATCCAATGGAGTGGATTTTAAATTGGTACACAAGAAGCTTACAGAGTTTTTAAAGGAATTGTATGAGCTTGAACTGAAATGAACATAGACTGTACAAAATGGAGGGATGCCTTTGAGCAGGAAGCAGACTAAAAAAAATGACTCAGCTGCCACACCGGTCATTTCTTGTGAAAAGGAAACATGAATCAGAGAGATAGAAGCAAGATTCTGAGGGAAAACCAAAATCTACAGACAATTAGTCCCAGACAACAGTGTTGATCCCTCGTTTAAAACTGGCAATTTGTGCTCAGCTTATTCCAGGCACGCTATAAATCAGTGGCGATTATCACTTTCATTCCCCCCTTTTTAAATGAGAGTATCTCTAAGTTATCTAATGTCTATTCCACCAATTTCTACTGGGAGTGTGGGAGTAGCTAATGTGCTTCTTATGTCACAGATCTTCAGATCAGAAAGAATGGTACTTACAGAGATGAACCCAGGGAACAGTATCTGAAGAGACTCCTTCCTAGCGTTGGTTTAGTTAAGAACAGTCTGAATCTCCAAGCCTGGTGCTGAAATGGGATGATACATGCTTAGGGGGATAAAGAGGAGAAGGGGAATCTTGAGAGGGGATGACTGTATTTTGCATGCAGGAGAAATTAAAATAATTTGTGACCAGAGCATAGACATTGGTTGTTCAAAATGGATCCAAAACTTTTTGACATTCCTTCTATCCAGAGATAGGATCTATGTGGGTGTATTTATGACTATTTCAACCAACAGTTTGAAAGAAGTGATGCCATGTAACTTCTGAGTCCAGGTAAGAAAATATCATGCAACTTCTGCCTGATGTTCTTGGACTTCTCACCCTAGGGGAAGCTAACCACCATGAAAGATGTCCAATTACGCTGAGCCTGTTGTGCTGGAGAACTCACCCACAGGTACTCCAGTCAACACCACCAATAGCAAATGCCAGTCATGAGAGTAAGTTATCTTGAACATTGAACCAAGTCAAGCCTTTAGATATTGGCAGCCTCAGCCAATATCTGATTGCAACCTCATGAGTAACTCCTGAATTTTCACCCTCAAAATATGGAGCAAAATAAAATGAATATTTTAAGCCACTGAGTTTGGGGGGTAATTTGTTATTCAGCAGTTCTAAGTGAAATACCCATAAATATTTTTCAATGATAAATGTGTCTTTTTAGGATTAAAAGTCTTTCTTTGGGTTAGGTCAGAGAGAAAGATCAAATATATAACACAAATCATAAGACCAAGAGGCCAAATGGAAGTCAGAAATAAAAGCTGGACAAAGTGAAGGTTTAGTTAATGGGAGGATGCATAAAAATGGTATGTTTACCATATAGAATATTTTGCAACTATTGTTGAAAATGTGGGGTCATATTATTAGATTTGGAAGGATTTTTATGGGTAATGTTAAATGGGAAAAATAAAACAATAAAGGATGTTAAATATCTCCCCTCACGTATGTGTGTACATATACATTTGAGTGTGTATTTCTGTGTGTGTGTGGTATGTGTGTGTACATACATATTATTTTATATGTATGCATTCTATATGTACAAGTGTATATTCTAGATGTATGTATGCATATGATTTTTAAGCACAGTTAAAAATATGGTAGTATACAAACTAGATTGCCAATATGGCTACCCCACAGTTGAGAGGCAAAAGGTTTGGTAGTCAGAAAGGGAAGGGGGAAAGGGAGTCAAACAAAAAGAAAAATAACAGAATGTGGTCAAACATTTATGAATTTATACACTATGTATACATATATATATGTTTACAAAAGTTAAATTATTCAGATATGTGTATGTGTGTGCCTATGGGGACACAGAGTATAGATTACAGATAAAAGTATTATTACTGGTGTCAGCAAGAATAAAGAGGGAAACAGAGGACCAAGACAGTCATAGCAAAACAAAGCACAGAGGCACAGTGTGAAACTAGCTCAATCCAAGCAACAAACACTAATGTAATGGTGACTAATTGAGGAACACATAGATACAGGTCAAAGTAAATATTAAAAGTAATTGGAGTCAAAAGAAAAGAGATACTGAAGAACAAGATAAGAATATTGGGCAAAAGTTGGAGAGTCAGGAATAAGAAAATCTGAAACAATAGAAAAAATAGGGCTAAATACTGAGGCAGAGACAAGATTCACAGAGCAAGCAAGAAGTCAGAGAAGAAAATGCTAGGGACCACCCGCCACAAAAGACCTTAATAACTGACAGTATGTCTTATCTTGGCCAAGGAACTTACAGATAATGTTATTTGTGGATTACTTGGGGACCGGCAGTGTTACATAGGATAAATGTGTCTAATTAGTGACAACTAGAAATTCAAAGGCTACTAGTGTGAAGCAGCTTACTATGGAAATAAGCAGCATTTTCCAAGGTGTGGAAACCCTTCAGAAGAGCTCTGAAATGTGTTTTCCAGAGGCAAGTGCTGGGTTCTGCCTATCTACCCATAAATTTGACAACAAGAAGAGTCATTACTACTTTCCCTTGAAATTTCATACTGACTTTTGTCAAACAGTTAGTTTAATTAAGTCATGTTCACTCATTTCTAGGAAGTTCAAATTTCTTTCTCTACAGATAAATAACAGTGTACATTTACACTTACCATTTGATCCATTTTGGAATCACAAACACTCCAATAAAAACTTTTGGGTCCATATGTCAATTTACTAAGTTCTTCAGGTGGAAATTGTAAGTATAAAAAAGCTTGCATTAGTAAAAAGAAAATTCTGTTTCCAAATGTGTCTATCATATACATCATCCAAAAAAAATATTTCAGAACTGCCTCTCTATGCTAGAGAAAACTGCAAAACTTAGTGGAATAAAATGACAGGCAAAACTGTTTAGGGAAACTGTCTCCAAATCATTTTAACAAATTTCATACAAACAGAAATACAATTAGGCCAGGCAGAAAAGAACTAGTTATTCTGACATGAGAAATGAGTTATTCTCATTTCTCCTAGTCCATAAGAGAAAGATCATATTTTCACATATTTTTGTATTTCATGTTATTGGATTCAAAAACAATGAGACACATGCCAAAATGTTAATAAAGCCTCCCCTAGAAAACAGGAAGAGAGGTAACGGAATTGGAATTCTTATTGTTTATTTCATTCTGAATTTTTAAATTTTAATGAAAAGCCTCTGTTATTGTTGTATTAAAAAATTTTAATAATTTAAAAAATAAAAACAATCTTATAAGAAATAATATTGTCAATGGTGTAACTACAATACCCTGCTTTCTCTTAAACAACAAATTTTTTAAATTGTTTCCAGCAAATTGTATATTATGCAGTATGGTCAGTATGGTACTAATAGCCTTTATAATTCAGGAAATATTCAATGATGCATCCATTGCCACTACTTGATATTTTTACTTTGCAACAAGAGGTCTTGCCATTAAGGCATATCATTCATCAAAATGACAATTCTTCATATACACTTTAAATGTATGTTGAAATCACATGTCACAAGTCTTTTTTTCTTACCCTAACATTCATAGGGTAATGTTTTCCTTCCTCTCAAACTCTCTTACAATGCATTTCATTTAATTTTTTTTTTTAGACAGTCTCACTCTATCACCCAGGCTGGAGTACAGTGGCCCAATCTCGGCTCAATGCCACCTCCGCCCCCCAAATTCAAGCGATTCTCCTACCTCGGTCTCCTAAGTGGCTGGGATTATAGGCACCCACCACCACACCCAGTTAATTTTTGTATTTTTAGTAGAGATGAGGTTTTGCCACATTAGCCAGGCTGGTCTCGAACTCCAGGCCTCAAGTGGTCAGCCCTTCTCAGCCTCTCAAAGTGCTAGGATGAACCACCACACCTGGTCAGGATGCATTTTTTATGATGGCAAATTTAAGTAATTTTTTCAGTTGGAAATTTGTTGACATTTGCTGTAGGTTTAAATTTTTTTTTAGTGAAGAACACATTCAGAAGTTCATGTCAAAATTAGGGAATCCAAATCCAAAATTCAAATCTCAAAAAACGTCACAGCTCAAACTTGAAATTCCAGATGCTTAAAAAATTATTGAAGGTGGAAAATATTTTTTGTCTCTGAAGGGTTTATTTTTAAGCTTATTTTTCAACTTCACTGAGTTTGGTTTCAAGCCAGTTTGGACTAAACTAAAGTCTGAAAAAGAGTGGGAAAAAATCAGTAATTCAAAGTGATTTCAAAGTTGGACATGTGACCTAGCATGACTCATATGGGGAGAGAAAACTGTCCAAATGTCCAGGGCCTTACACAACTCTACATTTTTGATCTTGGCAAATCCTAAGGATTCACACTTGACTTAAAAATATAGCATGTACAAGATTTCTAAGCCCATACTAATATAAAACTACACTTTTTAATTATTAAATTGGTTTATATACAAGTTACATTTTTACTCTTTTAAACTGAAACAGATTTATATATTTGACCCAGAGATTCTTCAGAATTCATCTTCCACCAATATGGAGTGAAATGAAGCCAGATAAAGAGCATTATTCAACTGCATGAAAACAATATCTATATTAGAACTGACTGGTATTTGCAGCAGCATCAACCACATATTTATACAGTTAAGTGTTCCAACAATACCACTTAAACTGAGCAATAAAAAACATCATTTGGGATTTTGACCTTGCTTTCCTAATTCAAATGCAGGGCTATAGTAAAACATAACTATAATCTTTAATTCTTGTGTACTTTTTACCTGCAGTATATATGTTCTATATATGGGGTGTGTTTGTGTGTGTGTATGTGTGTCTGTGTATAGTGTCTTAAAGCCTGAGTTCAAAATAATAAAAGACTTTGTCAGAGGTAAAAATACAAGTTAAAATCCTAGAAGAAAAAGAAAGTTAAGCAATGCCAGGTAGAAATGTTTACAAATATACACACATTATTTTATGAAGCAAGAAACAGATTTGAGGCCAATATGTTTATTATTAAAGAAATTAAATAGAATTTGTCTATGGTTGCTGAATGTCAGAATTTACAAAGTACTGACATTACTATGTGCACTATGAAAAATGATAAGGCACAAAAGATAAGATTATTTCAAAACTTCTACATCTGTTTGACAAAGTGGCACATAGATTCATGATAAATTGAACTACTTAGTTTAATCTGCTTATACTCAATCTTGCTCACAAAGGATCTAAGATCTAGAAAAATTTAGCTATTAATAAATATAAAGTGTTTATATTCCATATTCTCCAAAGGATTTGAGAGAGGGAAAGTTAGTAATAGAGCCATGTTTATAATACAGGTAAGAAATTATACAAGGTAAAAATGCCATAAGTTCCAAATGGAAAGAATAGACAATAGTAAAAGGGGAAGAGAAACAACAGCAAGACTGACACAATATGATTAACTTACTGATCCAAGTAACACCTCATAATAACAATTAGCACTTTATAGTCATCATTTCATTAATTGTCTCATCAACAACCACCTTGGGAGAGTTTATAATTATTTGTGTTCTGGCACAGCCAGAAAATCAGTGCAGATTGTCTTCTAGGTCGAAAGTCTGAGCTCCATGCATTAGTTGAGCTATTACACAACCATATCTATTTTATGTCCATCTCTGGTTTGCGAGGCCTCAAAACATTTAGAATCTCATCAGTACTTTTACTCTGGCCGCAGACGTACCGCAAGAAAGTATCCAAATGAACTCAATTTTTTTTCCAACAGTCATTGAATGAACAGTGCCAAGCCACTTTGGAAATCAGAGTCAGATGGGCATTTTGTGTTTCTTAGGAAAAATGAAACCAGTTTTAATGTTGACCACTTGTCAGATAGCATCACATCAGGAATATACTTTTCAATGATAGGCAATACTACACATGACAGCTGCTGCCTCTCTTCCAAAGACAATGGTGTTGTCACTGTTTCTTCAAGATGTTATCCTGGTGGAAATGTTTTCCACTCTGATCCAGGCCATGAGGAAATCTTTCAGGCAATGAATGTAAGCAAGGTTGTCCATGACTGTGGGAAAGGTTGTCAGTTCTGGGGAAATTAATTCTTATGAGAGAACTGATGTATACACATTATTTCAAGGCAAGTTAAAGATTCCTTTTAAGGATTTTGGATTCATTCCTTTCATCCCTGAGAATGTGAACTCATTTCTGGTATTTAAAAGAAGTGAAACTTTCCACATGAAACTACATATTTTCTTGTCTGGTTTGTCTTTCTTTTACAATAACTGAATACCATGCTAAGTAAGTCAGTGCTTCTATGAGATGATTGAAAATTATAGATAATCACAATGAAACACTTTTTAAATTAGCAGTGATGCCTAAATTTAGACTAATTCTTGAAATTAGAATAAAGTAGTTCACAAAGAACATGGACTTATTTCAAAATTTAGGCTTCATTTAATTTTTTATCTTAAAAAATAAAATTTAAGAGTTAGAAAGTACATATTTGTACTGTTAGATTTACTGCAGGAATGTTTTATGTGTATATTTTTGGAATATTATGTGCATAAGGGAAAGAAAAATGAAGGGAGAGAGTGAAGGAGAAGTTGAGGGGGATGAAGAAAGAAAAAGAGAAAGAAGAAAGATAAGAAAGAAGAAAGCAGTAAGAGAAAGGAAGAGGGAAGAAGAAAGGGAAGAGTGTAGGGGTAAAAGACAAAGAGAAAGAATGTTGAAGAATTTTAGATAAAATTAAAGACGACTGCAACCACACTTGGAATCCCACCTCCCAGTCTCCCCTGACAGAAAGTATTCCCTTTCATGAGTCTGATGTGTATCATTCCAGTCCACTCTGAAGTTTTATGTTTGAGATTTAGTCCATCACACTAATCACACACGCAGTATCATTTGATGAGTCACTTTGTCATTCTGCATCATGATTTGAGTTATACTTTTGTAGGTTGTATGTGTCCAGGAATTTATTTCTTCTAGGTTTTCCAATTTGTAGACGTATAATTGTTCATAGTAGTCTCTTATGATCCTTTATATTTCTGTGGTATCGGTTGTAATGTCTCCCTTTTCATTTCTGATTTTATTTATTTGAATTTTCTCTCTTTTTTTCTTAGTATGGCTAAAGATTTGTCAATTTTATATTTTCAAAAAACAACTCAGTTTCATTTATCTTTTCTATTGTTTTTCTAGTCTCTGTTTCACTTATTTCTGCTCTATTATTGTCTCCTTCCTTGTACTGACTTTGGGGTTAATTTGTACTTCCTTTCCTTCTTCCTTGAGGTGTTACTTTAAGTTGTTAGAAATCTTTCTTCTTTTTTAGTGTAGGTGTTTATTGCTAAAAGCTTCCCTCTTAGAACTGCTTTTCTGCATCCCATAAGTTTTGGCATGTTGTGTTTTCATTTTCATTTGTCTCAAAATATTTTTTAATTTTCCTTTTTTTTTTTTTTGAGACAGAGTTTCACTCTGTTGTCCAGGCTGGAGTTGGCTCATTGCAACCTCTGCCTCTCAGGTTCAAGCGAGTCTCCTGCCTCAGCCTCCCAGGTAGCTGGATTACAGGCATGCACTATCACACCGGACTAATTTTGTATTTTTAGTAAAGACGGGGTTTCCCCATGTTGGCCAGTCTGGTCTCGAACTCCTAACCTCAGGTGATCCACTTGCCTCAGGCTCCCAAAGTTCTGGGATTATAGGCGTGAGCCACCGCACTCGGCCTAATTTTCCTTTTGATTTATTCTTTCTCACTGGTTGTTCAGGAACATGCTTTTAATTTCCACATACAGAAGCGCTTCAGTATCTGTTGGGGATTGGTTGCAGGATCCCCATGGATACTGAAATTTACAGAAGCTCAAGTCCCTGAGACAAAATGGCATAGTATTTGCATATAACCTCGGCACGCGCTCTCAGATACTTCAAATCATCTATAGATTACTTACAATACCTAATTCAATGTAAACATGATGCAAACAGTTGTTATGCTGTATTTTTTATTTGTATTACTTTTATCATTATACCTTTTTGTATATTTTTCTCCATATATTTTTGATCCACAGTTGGTTGAATCCATGTGGAACCCACAGATAGGAAAGGCCTGCTGAATTTGTGAATTTTCCAAAATTCCACCTGTTACTGATTTCTAGTTTCATTCCATTCTGACCAGAAAATGTACTTGATATGATTTCAATCTTCTTAAAATTGTTAGGACTTATTCTGTGGCCTAACATCTGAATTATCCTGTAGGATGTTCCATGTGCACTTGAGAAGAGTGTACATTCTGCTGCTGTTGGATGGAATGTTCTGTATCTGTCTGTATCTGTCCTCCATTTTGGTTACTCAGTATTATAGTTAGCAGCTTTACGTCTACATTCTTAAATATTGATTGCCTATAATTTTCCTTTTCTGCACTATTCTGATCCAGTTTTAAAGTCAGTATTTACTAACCACATTTGAAAAGCCAAACAGCTATTTTTCTATTTTCTGGAAGAAGTCAAGGAATTTGATAAACCTCATCTAGAAATTTTCTGGGCCTGAGGCTTACAATTGGGAGTGAGTGGGATATTTTTCTTCTACTTTGATTTTTTTAATGGTTATTAATGTACTCAAGGAGTTTTTTTTTATTTCTTCCAGTGTCAATTTTGGCAATTTATATTTCTGTAATTTTTCAAATTTGTTCACATATCTTTATAAATACTTTTACTATATTTCCATGTTTCATTTGTAGTTATTTATTCTATATGTAATAACATATCCTCTCTCTCTTTCTCTTTCTCTTTGTCCCTCTCTCTCCCAAATCACTCTGATCAATGCTTTGCATATGTTAGTAATGTATTGGTTATAGCACTCTATCGTTTTTGGTTTTTTGTTTTGTTTATTTTTGAGACGGAGGCTCGCTCTGTCACCCAGGCTGGAGTGCAGTGGCGTGATCTCGGCTCACTGCAACCTCCGCCTCCTGGGTTCACGCCGTTGTCCTGCCTCAGCCTCCCCAGAAACTAGGACTACAAGGGCCCACCCCCCCGCCCGCCTAATTTTTTTTTTTTTTTTTTTTTTTTTTTTGGTATTTTTAGATGGGGTTTCACCATGTTAGCCAGGATGGTCTCGATCTTCTGACCTCGTGATCCGCCCGCCTTGGCCTCCCAAAGCGCTGGGATTACAGGCCTGAGCCACTATGCCCGGCCAGTATTCTATTGTTTACTTAGAGTTGTGTTCTCTATATCCCTGATATTTACATGTATCTTTTCTATATTTTTTCTTTCTTGTTTACTTTTTTAACGAAAACGTAAAGAATGGTCACATTAACTACTTACATCACTGCCTAGCTTAGGAAAGTAAACCTTACTAAAAGAATTCAAACCCTTGTTTGCTCTTCCTCAAAGAAATCTATGCACCAACACCAGAGTGAGGTACTCTTCTGAATTTTGTGTGCATCATTCCTTTGCATTGCTTTATACTGCCATTATGTACATAGATTTTCCTGAGCAATGTATAGTGCTGTTTTGCCTATTTGTAAAGTTTGTCTCACTGAACCTGTATCTGTGAGATTCATCCATATTTCTTAAATCATCTCCCAAATACTAGAGGCACTGGCTTCCCTGCCTCAGTGTCTGCTGTTAGGGGAAGCCAAACTAGGATGCTTTCCACTACCAGTGCATTGAGAGATCTTTTACATCATTAATCATAAAGAAGTATTTAATATTTTAATATTTCTGCATCTTTTGAGATGATCCTTCATCTCTTATTTGAAGAATTAAACTAATTCCTCTTTTATTCTTTTGATTCTTTTATTTTCAATAATCCTCTTATTCCTGGGAAAACCCAATTTAAACTTGACCAAATTTTTTATTTTATTGATAATGTTTCATTTAGTATTTTACATCTATGATTATAAGCGAGATTAGCCCATAAATTTCATTTCTAATATTTTCCTTATCCAATTTAGGTAGCAAGGTTATACTAGTTTCATGTAAAACCTTTAGAAGATGTCCCCCTTTTTGATTCTCAAGGAAAAATTAGGGTTTTTTGACTGTTTGATTTAAATTACCTCTGAAACCATGTGGAACTAGCTTTTGTGTGAGTACATTTCCAATCTTAATTAAACTTATATAATGAGGAGAAGAAGATTCATGCATTTTATTTTGTCTTGAATCCACTCTTAAGCTATAGCTTTTCTAAGAAATTCTCACTTTATCCAAGTTTTTGTGTTTGTCAAAAGTTAATTTCATAGTTTTACTTTTTAGTCAATATTATCTATAACTGTTTTCTTCTTCATTTCTAGTATTGTTTATTTGTGCTGTTTCATATTTTCTGAGAACCCAAAAATGTCTATTTTATTAGATTTTTTCAAAAAATGAACTTTTGCCTTAGTTGATTCTCTCTACTGTATATTTGTTTTTCATTTAATTAATTTCCCCTTATCTTTATAGTTTCCTTCCTTCTGCTTTCTCTGTGTTTATTTTGTTGTTCTTCTAACTTCTTAAGTTGCTTAGCTCATTTATTTTCAGCTTTCTTCTTTTCTAGTATAAGCATTTAGAGCTGTAAATTCACCGGAAAGCATGCTTCAATTGTATCTTGCAATTTGGGCATGTATTTGTTATTACTCACTTTTGGCTATGAGTTATTTAGAAATGCTTTCTAAAATTAATTTTCAAAGATATAAATTTCCCCTATGTAACAATTTATTATTGATTTCCGACATGGAAAAATGGTCTAGATGATAAAAATTCTACAAAATTGTAGATAGGGTTGATTTTGACAACTCTCTCTTGTATAATTGAGAATATGGTTTAGTGGGTAAGGTTGATTTTGACAACTGCTCCTTGTGTAATTGAGAATACGGTTTATTCTTTCATTGGGGGTCATTTTTCTTCATCTCAAGCTTGCTAATGATGTTATCTAAACTTTTAATACAGTCATAAAAATGTTTTGCTGCTTGATTCATCAGTTGCTCAGAGGAATTTGTAAATTCTTACACTGTTATTGCAGATTTATGGCCTTATACATTTTTTGAGGCTATGCTAAAAGTTTACAGTTTGCAATTAAATGTTTATCATCATATAGCAATACTCTTTATGCTTAATGACATTTTACCTTGAAGACTATTTTGACTGGCCTATCTCTTCACCATGATGTCAGTGAATTGGGGTGTAGTATATCTTTTCCCCTTTACTTTTGACCTTTCTCTGTACTCATAATTCAGATGTTTCTTTCATTCTCCTTAATGATCTATAACTTTTAACTGTCAAGTCTATTGAATCTCTAGTAATTGCTATTACTAATAGATCTGAATTTATTTCTGCAATTTTGTTTTGTGCTGCATCTCCTGATTTTGCAATAGTTTTCTCTGTTCTTTCTTTTGGTCTAATTAAGTTTTGTTGTTTTTCTCCAATGCTCCAACACAATGTATCTAGGTGATGATATTTTTAAAATGTATCCTATTGAAGATTTCCCAATGACCCACATTTTTCACTGGTTCAGAAAGTTCTGCTTGGACATCACCTTTCCACCATTCTCTATTACTGGATGTCCTGAAATGTGGAAGGGCAAGTCTACCATCCCCAACTTTCATGAGTGAAGGTTTTTAGGCCTGTTTATTCATGTCCTAGTTCAGTTGCGGACATGACTGCGCATGAGGCTCAGTACTCTGCAGTTTTGATGTTCTTATTTTTATCTTTGAATCCGTGTTTGTAAGTGAAGTCCGATGGGGTGACAGAGCATGAGCAGGGGCTTGGAGCCTCTGCTCAGAAGCACCTGCTTCTCACCACTTTGCTACCTTCCCAGTAGGGGCTGCAGCTGCCTGCACCAACCCCTGCCCAGTAACGCTGCTACCCTCGCCCCAGGTGAGGTCAGAGCACAGGTCTAGGAAGCAATAGAGTCCAACCCACACACCAAGTCATGGTATGTGACCCTTGGATGCCAGCGAGGGTACAGAAGTTTGATGTTAAATAACAAAGAATGCCATAACAGGTCGATAGAGACAACAGAAAAAAGGAAAATGCTTTTTTCCTGCATTTTGAATAAGGAACCTAGCATTTTTCTTTTATAGTCAACAATTTATGCAGCCAGCTATGGGGACAGGAGATATTACTTTGACAGAAAGGGCATGTATGTATATTTCCAGTCGAGAAACAACATTCCCAGGTTTACTTTCTCAATTAAGACATATTATCACCCAGTGGATGGTGGTGCCTAGGTGTCTTTTGCTCCAGTTAGACTTTTTCATAACTAACACGGAGAGTTACTTCTTTTCAACTAAATTAAGCTGTCTTGATACAAATGTGATTTTACTAAAATGTTAAGAATAAATATTAACTATTTTATTGCAAAATGTATTTTATATCACAGTTTGAAGAATTGCATATAAGCAACTTATTCCCTAACCCTTATAATTATAAATTTCTATTCTTCAGTCTTTCCATTTCAAACTTATGTTCTTCCCCTCCTCTCACTACCTACAATACCTAAAGACTTCTAGCTTGCTTTAGAGGAAGTTCCAGTAGCTTCTAGTTGATGTTCTCAGCCTGTCTGCTGTTCAACCTCTTAAGTCTATGCCCAAGAGTTTTTCTTTCTCTAGAGTGCTCTAATCTTCCCTCATGTAAATTTACAGAAGTCTCTCAAGTGTTGAGGTGTCAGCGGAAAACCTCAAGTCCCCAAGAAGTAGCCCATTTAACACCAAATGCTGAGATAGCTAAGAAGTTGCCTGGGAAATGCTGAGCCACTTGGTTAAACAATAAACACTGATACTAAATAAAGCAGGCTATGCTGAGACAGCTTGACCACCAACAAGAAATACCAACTATTGTTCTTGACCATGTCTCAGTCTTGCCTCACTGCTTGTATGGTTTCACCAATATGTGACCACAGTTTCATGTTTTAGGAGCTTGTTTCCTGCCTATCTGCCATGCCGTGTATCTCTTAAGTTTCTCCAGAGGGGGCTGTTTATCCAGCAAAGGGACAATTTTATTCCCATTATTGGTTATTCATGAGCAATGACCTCCCTCTTTCCATCACTCCTAGCCAATTAGGGATTTCTTGATTTCACTCTTAATTCTACTCACCAAGCTTAACCTGGAGTGCCTAATCCAGCCTCCTGTCATCTGTAAAATACACCTGTGTACCCTTCACCAGCAGCACCCGACAGCCAGTTACTTGATCTTGCCCCAAAATCTATTCACCAAACCCCAGTCTACAGCACCTAATTCAACTACAGGCAACTTGCATAACACTAGCATTGTGCAAGTTGGAGCACAATACTAGTGTGCACCCACTTTATGGGTACCCTCTGGGCCCCAGAAGAGGGGTATGACCTCTCCCCATCAAAATAAATCACAGCTCCAAAGCACAGCTTTTCAATTCTGATTTATTTCTAAACTTATGATCTTTCTAACAGGTTGCAGGACCAGAGCTCTTCTTGATCGATAAAAACCATTGAAAAGTGTTCAAAATCCTTATGAGGAAGTTGTGCAAGTTGCCTCATGCTTAGAGGATGCTATCTCATTGGGACAAAGCCTACTTGGCAAACCAGACCAGGACAGCCTTTGTGAACCCAGGTGGGTAGGGTCATGTCCTTGCTGATCCACCACTGCCCTTGGATCTGACACACAATTTCCTAGAGGTGCAGATGGGAATGGCTGACAGAGAAGGGAAGGAACAATGATGAAGGCAAATTACCATTTATTTATATTTTGGATGTGAATATTACACCAGGGCCTTCTCTAATAAGCACTGGTCTTTTAAAAGAAAAGAAATTCTCAATACTACTGTACGGAAAACTCATGTTCCTGCCCAATACCCATGGTCCTGTCCAGGGTCAGCTCATTTTTTTCTTTCTTTAACCATAAACATCCAGGAGCCCCATCTTCCAGGCTGCCTCTATCATTAAATCAAGAGCTTCTAAAGATCCTTAAAGTCCTTGGAATTGTATGTCAAGTAATGTTTCCATGTTTGCTTAAGAATTTTTTAAAGGAAGAAGTGCAATAGATTTCATTAGATTTTAAAGGGTGTCTCTATTTGTTCATTCTCATGTAGCTACAAGGACATACTACAGACTGGCTAATTTATAAAGGAAAGAGATTTAATTGACTCACAGTTCTGCAGGGCTGAGAGGGCCTCAGGAAACTTACAATCATGGCAGAAGGGGAAGCACACACATCTTTCTTCACCACATGGGAGGAGAGAGAAGAATGAGAGCTGAGCCAAAGGGGAAGCCCATTAAAACACCATCAGATCTCATGAGAACTTACTCACTATCATGAGAATAGCATGGGGAAAACCACCCCCATGATTCAATTACCTCCTACTGGGTCCCTCCCACCATACAAAGGGATTATGGGAACTACAATTAAAGGTGAGATTTGGTACAGTCAAACCATATCATTCCAGTCCTAGTCCTTCTCAACTCTTGTGTCCATACATTTCAAAACACAGTCATGCCTTTCTAACATCCCTCAAAGTCTTAGCTCATTCCAGCATTAACCCAAAAGTCCAAGTCCAAAGTCTCATCTGAGACAAGGCAAGTTCCTTCAGCCTAAGAGCCTGTAAAATCAGAAACAAGTTAGTTACTTCCTATATACAATGGAAGTATAGGCATTAGGTAAATACTCCCAATCCATATAGGAGAAATTGGCCAAAACAAAGGGGCTACAGGCCCCATGCAAGCCCAAAATCCAACAAGGCATTTATTAAATCTTAAAGCTCCAAAATAATCTCCTTAGTCTCCATATCTCACATCCAGGTCATGCTGATGCAAGAGGGGGGCTCCCATGGCCTTTGGCAGCTCCACCCCTGTGGTTTTCCAGGGTACAGCCCCCTCCAGGCTGTTTCACAGACTGGTGTTGAGTTCCTGAAGCTTTTCCAGGCACATGGGTATAAGCTGTAGGTGGGTCTACCATTCTGGGATCTGGAGGATGGTGCCCCTCTTCTCACAGCTCCACTAAAGACAGTGCCCCAGTGGGGCTCTGTGTGGGGGCTTCAACCCCACATTTCCCAACTGTACTGCCCTAGCAGAAGTTTTCCATGAGCGCTCCACCCCTGCATCAAACTTCTGCCTGGACATCCAGGCACTTCCATACATCCTCTGAAATCCACCTGGAGGTTCCCAAACCTCAATTCCTGACTTGTGTGCACCCACAGTCCCAATGCCATGTGGAAGCTGTCAAGGCTTAGGGCTTGCACTCTCTGAAGCTATGGCCTGAGCTGCACCTTGGTCCCTTTTAGCCACATCTGGAGTGGCTGGAATACAGGGCACCAAGTCTCTAGGCTGCACACAGGAGGGGGACCCTGGGCCCTGACCCACGAAACAATGTTTTTCTCCTAGGCTTCTGGGTCTGTGATGAGAGGGGCTGCTGCAAAGGTCTCTGACATGCCCTGGAGACATTTTCCCCATTGTCTTGGTAACTAACATTTGACTCCTGGTTACTCATGCAAATTTCTGCAGAGGGCTTGAATTTCTTCCCAGAAAATGAGTTTTGCTTTTCTACTGCATCATCTTCCTGCAAATTTTTCAAACTTTTATGTTCTGTTTCCTCTTGAACACTTTGCCACTTGGAAATTTCTTCCACCACATACTCTAAATCATCTCTCCCAAGTTCAAAGTTGCAAACTTTCCCACATTTTCCTATTTTGTTCTGAGTCCTCCAAACCATTCCAACCTCTGCCTATCACCCAGTTCCAAAGTTGCTTTCACATTTGCAGGTATCCTTATAGCAGCACCCCACTCTCTGTGGTACCAATTTACTGTTTTAGTCTATTCTCACACAGCTGTAAGGACACGTATGAGACTGGGTATTTTGTAAAGGAAAGAGGTTTGATTGACTCATAGTTCCACAGGGCTGGGGAGGTCCACAGGGCTGGGGAGGTGAAAGGGGAAGAACACATATCCTTCTTTACAAGGCAGGAGGAGAAAGAATAATGAGAATTGAGCCAAGGCGGAGGCCCCTTATGAAACCATCAGATCCCATGAGAAATTACTATCACAAGAATAGCATAGGGGAATCACCGCCATGATTCAATTACCTCCCACTGGGTCCCTCCCACTGCACGCGGGGATTATGGGAATTATAATTCAAGATGAGATTTGGGAGAGGGCACAGTCAAACCGTATTAGTGTCCCTGATCCAAAAATGTTTTAAATCTCAGTTGAATTGTGAACAAGTGTCTTCATCAACCAAGATGTGAGCTATGAAGACATTTTAGATCACTGCCGTTCTTGTAGTCTTAGAAGACCCTGGCCAGTGGGTGCCAATCAAACTTGAATCTTATAATTCATGAACCCCCAAACTATGAACCGTAGTCAAAAGTCATATCAGGACAATCATCTGGGACAGTGGTTTTCAGAATGTGTCAATAGTGGTTAGGATTCCATGGATGGTTTGGGATTTTCTGTATGAGTGAAAAACATAAAAATATTAGGACCAAGATGGGAGGAATCCACTTCCAGCTGCAAGCACATTAATTCTTTTGTTATATGGTTTATAGACTGCAGTTATGATTCAATGCCAGTTTTTCAAAATTATATTAGAGAAAGAAGGTATTAAACTTTGTTTTAAGGTTTGAAAGTTACAGCTCTAAGATATCACAGCTCCTTTTTTTCACTGATGGGGACTACATAACTTCACCAGTAACCATTACTGAATTAATTAATAGATACTACTATCAGCATATACACTACCTATGCTCACATTGGCAAATAGAATTCTTCTCATGCTGACTGTAGCCAATTGGTGGAGGACACCTAGAAGACATTGCTCAGAAGGATTCTGAGCCAGGCTGGCTCAGCAGAAAACAGGGCTAGTAATAATAATGTCTACCATGATCTCATGAAGGTATTGTGTATTTCAGACTCCTATTGTGGGTCATCTGGGAGAATAGCTGGCCTGAGCCTGTGCCACACAAAATATGAATTCCAACATGGTTATATTGTCTCTGTGAAAACCACAACCTAACCTCATAATGATTTTTTATTGATTCCATAAACTAAGCTCCAGAGCCTCCACCCTTCTCAGCCTCACTTCTGCTGCTTTGCCAGACTTGACCTTGGGCACACAGTTATCACTTATATTGGTAAATGTTAAGAAACAATTGAAGAGAGAAACACCCTGTGTTCTGCACAGAAAGGAGTATTAACTTGTAAATGGGGAGTGATGTGGCCCAGATTGCCAAAGCAGTTATTAACTCCTAGTCAACCTTCCAATCTGAACTCTAGGGAAGTCACTTCTGACTCAGGCTGATGAGTGATTTCCGTTACTCCCCTCAGTTGAAAATTATGTGTGTGTATGTATGTGTGTTCACATGCGTGCATGGTTGTGATCACGTATGTCTCTCCTACTAAGCTTTAAGCCCCAGGAAAGTCTTTTTTATATTTTTAAAAGTGATATGTCATAATTATACATATTTTGAAGGTACATGTCATATTTTGATACAATGTCCAATTATTAAATCAGGGTAATTGAAATACCCATCACCTCAAACATTTATCTTTTCTTTGTGTAGGAAACATAATCTTTTTCTTCTAGTTAATTTGAAATAATACAATAAATTATTGTTAACTGTAATTTCCCTACCATGTTATCTAATGCTAGAGCATATTCCTTCTATCTAACTGTACTTTTGTACCCATTAACTAACTTCTCTTTATTCATCCTTACTTTCCTTCCTAGCCTCTGGTAGTCACCATTCTACGTTTGAGGTCCATGAGATCTACATTTTTAGCTCCTGCATATGAGTGACAACATGTGATGTTTGTATTTCTGTGCCTGGCTTATGTCACTTAGCATAATCATCTCCAGTTCCATCCTTGTTACTGCAAATGACAAGATTTTAATCTTTCTTGTGGCTGAATAATATTCCATCATTTGTTAGCCCATTGATAAACATTTCATATTTTGAATAGTGCTGCAGTAAACAGGTAGCCCTTTGATATACCTATTTCCTTTCTTATGGATATATATCCAGCAGTGGAACTCCAGGATGATATGTTAGTTCTATTTTTAGTTTTATGAGGAAACTCCATATCATTTTTCATTTTGGCTGCACTATTTTACATTTCTTCCAACAATGTGCAAGTATTCCCTTTTCTCCATATCCCCACCAGCATTTGTTATGTTTTGTCTTTTTGATAATAATCATTCTAACTGGGGTGAGATATCTTATTGTGGTATTGTTTTTCATTTCCCTGGTGATTAATGATGTTGAACATTTTTTCATATACCTCTTGGCATTTGTATCTCTATTTTGAGAAATGTCTATTCAGGTCTTTTGCCCATTTTTATTTTTATTATTTATTTCTTTGCTTATTTTAAACTTTTAGGTTCAGGGGTACATGTGAAGGTTTGTTATATAGGTAAAATCATGTCATGGGGATTTGTTGTATAGATTATTACATCACCCACATACAAAGCCTACTACTCAATAGTTAATTTTTTCTGATATTCTTCATCCTCCTACCCTCCACCCTCAATTTCTCCCTGTGTCTGTTGTTCCCTTTTTGTGTCTATGTGCTCTCATGATTTAGCGCCCACCTATAAGTGAGAATATGTGGTATTTGGTTTTCTGTTCCAGTATTAGTTTGCTAAGGATCATGGCCTCCAGCTCCATCTATGTTCTTGCAAAGACATGATCTTATTCTTTTTTATGGCTTCATAGTATTCCATGGTGTATAAGAAGCACATGTTCTTTATTCAGTCTGTCATTGATGGACATTTAGGTTGATTCCATGTCTTTGCTATTATAAGTAGTGCTGCAGTGAACATATTTGTGCATGTGTCTTTTTGGTAGAACAATTTATATTCACTTGGGAATATACCGTAATGGGATTGCTCAGCCAAATGATAGTTCTGTTTTTAGCTCTTTGAGGAATTGCCACAGTGCTTTCACAACGGCTGAACTAAGTTACATTCCCAACAGTGTATAAGGGTTCCTTTTCATCACAACCTTGCTAGTATCTGTTATTTTTTAACTTTTTAATAATAGCCATTCTGACTGGTGTGACATGGTATCTCATTGTGGTTTTGATTTGCACAACTTCAATGATCAGTGGCATTGAGCTTTTCTTCATATGCTTGTTGGCAACGTGTATGTCTTTTTTTTTTTTTTTTTAAGACGGAATCTGGCTCTGTTGCCTAGGCTGGAGTGCAGTGGCACCATCTTAGCTCATCCCAACCTCCTCCCCCTGGGTTCAAGCGATTCTCCTGCCTCAGCCTCCTGAGTAACTGGGACTACAGGTGCATGTCATCACGCCTGGCTAATTTTTGTAGTTTTAGTAGAGATGGGATTTCATGATGTTGGCCAAGCTGGTCTCAAACTCCTGACCTCATGATCTGCCCACCTTGGCCTCCCAAATGCTAGGATTACAGGTATGAGCCACCACACCTGGCTGGCAACATGTATGTATTTCTTTGAGAAGTGTCTGTGTCCTTTGCCCATGTTTTAACTGGGTTATTTGTTTTCTACTTGCAATCTAAGTTCCTTAAAGATGCTAGATTTTAGGCCTTTTGTTAGATGCATAGTTTACAAATATTTTTCTGCCTTTCTGTCAGTTGTCTGTTTACTTTGTTAATGGTTTCTTTTGCTGTTCAGAAGTTATTTAGTTTATTTGTCAATTTTTGCTTTTGTTGCAATTGCTTTTGGTATCTTCATCATGAAATCTTTGCCAGTTCCTATATTTAGAATGGTATTGCCTAGATTGTCTTTCAGGGTTATTATAGTTTGAAGTTTTACATTTAAGTCTTTAGTCCATCCTGAGTTGGTTTTTGTATATGGTGTAAGGAAGGAGTCTAGTT
This sequence comes from Colobus angolensis palliatus, assembly GCF_000951035.1. Lineage (NCBI taxonomy): Eukaryota > Metazoa > Chordata > Mammalia > Primates > Cercopithecidae > Colobus > Colobus angolensis. Next base: position 11,572,509 of record NW_012119376.1, on the reverse strand, counting down.
TCAATCTTCTGCATATGGCCAGCCAATTATCCCAGCACCGTTAATTGAATAGGGAGTCCTTTCTCTCTTGCTTGTTATTGTCAGCTTTATCAAAGATGGTTGTAGGTGTGTGGCCTTATTTCTGGGATCTCTATTCTGTTCCATTGGTCCATGTGTCTGTTTTTGTACTAGTACCATGCTTTTTTTGTTACTGTGACCCTATAGTATAGTTTGAATCAGGTAAGGTAACATGATGCCTCCAGCTTTGTTCTTTTTGCTTAGGATTGCCTTGGCTATTTGGGCTCTTTTTTGATTCCATATAAATTTTTAAATAGTTTTTTCTAGTTCTATGAAGAATGTCATTGGTAGCTTGATAGCAATAGCATTTAATCTGTACATGGCCTTGGTCAGTATGGCCATTTTAATGGAATTGATTCTTGCCTATTCATGAGCATGGAATGTTTTTTGATTTGTTTGTATAATCTCTGATTGCTTTGGGCAGTCTTTTATAAATCTCATTGTGGAGATGTTTCATCTCCCTAGTTAGCTGTATTCTTAAGGTATTTTATTCTTTTTGGGGCAGTTGTAAATGGGATTGTGTTCCTGACACTTGACTTGGCTGTTGTTGATGTATAGGAATGCTAGTAATTTTTGTATGTCAATTTTGTATCCTGAAACTTTGCTGAAGTTGTTGATCAGCTGAGAGAGCTTTTGGGTTGATTCTATAGACTATAGAATCATGTCATTTGCAAGCAAGAATAGTTTAACTCCCTCTCTCCCTACTTGGGTGCCTTTTATTTCCTTCTCTTGCCTAATTGCTTTGGCCAGGACTTCCAATACTGTGTTGAACAGGAGTAGTGAGAGGGGGAATTTTTGTCTTGTTCTGGTTTTCAAAAGGAATGCTTCCAACTTTTGCCCATTCAATATGATGTTGACTATGGGCTTGTCATAGATGGTTCTTATTATTTTGAGGTATGTTCCTTTAATACCTAGTTTAATGAGAGTTTTTAACATGAAGGGATGTTGAATTTTATCAAAAGCCTATTCTGCATCTACTGAGATGATCACTTGGTTTTTGTCTTTAGTTCTGTTTATGTGATGAAATCATATTTATTGATTTGTGTATGTCAAACCAACCTTGCATCCCAGGGATAACCTACTTGATCAGGGCGGATTGGTCTTTTTGATTTGCTGCTGAACTTGGTTTGCTAGTATTTTGTTGAAGATTTTTTCATCAATGTTCATCAAGGATACTGGCGTAAAGTTTTCTTTGTTTGTTGTGTCTCTGCCAGGTTTTGGTATCAGGATGATGCTGGCCTCATTGAATGAATTGGGGAAGTGTCTCTTCTCAGTTTTTTGAAATAGTTTCACCAGAAATGATACTACCTCTTCTTTGTACATGTGGTAGAATTTGGGTGTAAATCATCTGGTCCTGGGCTTTTTTTAGTTGGAAGGCTATTTATTATTGATTCATTTTCAAAGCCCTGTTATTGGTCTGCTCAGGGAATTAATTTCTTTCTGGTTCAGTCTTGGGACAGTGTATGTGTCCAAGAATTTATCCATCTTTTCAACGTTTTCTAGTATTTTGCATAGAGGTGTTCATAGTAGTCTCTAATGGTTATTTGTATTTCTGTGGGGTCAATGGTAACATCCACTTTGTTATTCATAATTGTGTTTATTTGGAACTTCTCTCTAGTCTTCTTTATTAGTTTAACTAACAGCATAGCTTATTATTTTCTTCAAAAAACCAACTCCTGGCTTCATTGATATTTGTAATGGTTTCTTTTGTCTTGATCTGCTTCAGTTCAGCTCTGATTCGGGTTATTTCTTGTCTTTTGCTAGCTTTGGAGCTGATTTGTTCTTGCTTCTCTAGTTCCTTTAGTTCCGATTTTAGGTTGTTAATTTGAGGTCTTTCTAACTTTTTGACGTGGGCATTTAGTGCTGTAAATTCCCTCTTAACACTACCTTAGGAGTATCCTAGAAATTCTGGTATGCTGTATCTTTGTTCTTATCAGTTTCAAAGAACTTCTTGATCTTTGCCTTAATTGCATTATTTACCCAAAAGTCATTCAGAAAGAGGTTGTTTAATTCCCATGTAACTGTATGGTTTTGAGCAATTTTCTTAGTTTTGATTTCTATTTTTATTACATTGTGGCTCAGGAGAGTGTTTGGTGTGATTTCAATTCTTTTGCATTTGCTGAGGATTGTCTTATGTCTGATTGTGTGGTCAATTTCAGAGTATGTGCTATGTGGCAATGAGAAGAATGTCTATTCTGTTGTTTTAGGGATGGAGAGTTCTGCAGAGCTTTATCAGATCCATGTGGTCCAATGTTGAGTTCAAGTCCTGAAGTTTTGCTAATTTTCTGCCTTGAAGATCTGTCTAATACTGACAGTGAAATGTTGAAGTCTCCCACTATTATTATGTGGGAGTCTAACTCTCTTTGTAGGTCTCTAAGAACTTGCTTTTTGAATCTGGGTGATCTTGTGTTAGGAGCATATATATTTAGTATACTTAAGTCTTCCTGTTGATTTGGACCCTTTACCATTATGTAATGCCTTTCTTTGTCTTTTTAAATCTTTGTCGGTTTAAAGTCTGTTTTGACTGAAACTGGGATTGCAACCTCTGTTATTTATTATTTCCATTTGCTTGGTAGATTTTCCTCCATCCCTTTATTTTTATTTTTATTTTTATTTTTATTTTTTTGAGATGGAGTCTTGCTCTGTCACCCAGGCTGGAGTGCAGTGGCACAATCTCAGCTCACTGCAACCTCCACCTCCCAGGTTCTAGTGATTCTCCTGCCTCAGCCTCCTGAGTAGCTGGGATTACAGGTGCATGCCACCACACCCAGCTAGTTTTTGTATTTTTAGTAGAGACGGGGTTTCACCATGTTGGTCAGGCTGGTCTCAAACTCCTGATCTTGTGTTCCACCCACCTCTGCCTCCCAAAGTGCTTGGATTACAGACATGAGTCACTGTGCCTGGCCAATCCCTTTATTTTGAGCCTATGGATGTCACTGCATGTGAGATGGGTCTCTTGAACACAGCATACCATTGAGTCTTGCTTTTTTGTCCAGCTTGTCACTCTGTGCCTTTTAAATGAGACATTTAGCCTGTTTACTTTCAATATTAGTATTAATATGTGTGGATTTGAACTTGTCATTGTCTTGTTAGCTGGTTATTATGCCGACTTTTTTGCGTGGTTGCTTTACAGAGTCACTAGTCTGTGTACTTAAGTGTATTTTTGTATTGCCTGGTAATAGACTTTCCATATTTAGTGTTCCTTTCAAGATCTCTTGTAAAGCTGATCTGGTGGCAACAAACTCCCTCAGAGTTTGCTTACCTGAAAAGTATCTTATTTCTCCCTCACTGAGGAAGCTTAGTTTGGATGGATATGAAATTCTTGGTTGAAGATTTTTTTTTTAAGAATGTTGAATATAGGTCCTAAATCTCTTCTGGCTTGTAGGGTTTCAGCCAAGAGGTCCACTGTTAGCCTGATAGGGTTCCATTTGTAGGTGACCTGCTTTTCTTTCCAGCTGCCTTTAACATTCTTTCTTTCATTTCAACATTGGAAAATCTGATGATTATATGTCTTGAGGATGATCTTCCTATGTAGAATCTTGCAGGGGTTCTCTATATTTCCTGAATTTGACTGTTGTTCTCTCTAGTGAAGTTGGGGATGTTTCCATGAATGATATCATGAAATATATTTTCCAAGTTGTTTACTTTTTTCCCATTCTATTCAGGGATGCCAATAGTTGCTAAAATTTGGCCTCTTTACATACTTTCATATTTTAGGGAGGTTTTGTCCATTCCTTTTCTTTCTTTTTTCTTTATTTTTATCTGTCTAATTTCAGAGAGCCAGTGTTCAAGCTCCAAAATTCTTTCCTTAGCTTAATCTATTCTGCTGTTAATACTTGTGGTTGTATCATGAAATTCTTGTACTGTGTTTTTCAGCTCTATCAGATCAGTTAGGTTCTTTTTTATAGTGGCTATTTCATTTGTTATCTTCTGTATTGTTTTATCATGATTCTTACTTTTTTTAGATTGGGTTTTGCCGTTCTCCTGAATCTTGATGATCTTTGTTTCTATCCATATACTGAATTCTATTCCTGTAATTTCAACCAACTCAGCCTGGTTAAGAACACTTGTTTGAGAACTAGTGCAGTTGTTTTGGAGGACATAAGACATTTGTTGGAGAACTAGTGCAATTGTTTGGAGGACATAATACATTCTGTTCATTTGAGTTGCTGTAGTTACTGTGTTGGTTCTTTTTTATCTCTGCATGTGGGTGTTCCTTTAACTGCTGGGCTGCCTCTGATTGAAGTGGTCAGGTGGGGTCAGGGTAGTTGTGCTGAAGTCCAAGGTGAGATGACCCTTACCAGTGAGGACCAGAACCTGCAAGGAGAACTGTTGGCCTCTTTTCCATGAAGTGAATGCTCTGTGCTGGGGGTCCAGACCAGCTCCTGGTCCCTGTGGACTCTCCAGAGACTGTCAACAACAAGGGCAAGGACTGTGAAAAAGCAAAGATTGCAATCCACCCCTCCCACTGGGAATTGCAGAGCTGCTACTGTCCCAAAGGCCCCAGCAGAGTGTGCCTGGAGCCCCAGGACCCTCCCAGTGAGGAGATACAAGATTCGGGGCCCATGTAACAAAAAATCTGCATGATGGGGTTCCACTCCAGTCCCTGGTCACATTAGAGTCTCCAGCACCTAAAAGTATTAACAGTGAAGGCTGTAAAACAGCAAATATGCCAGCCTTCCCCTTTCTCAGGAGCTCCGTCTCAGGAAGGTATAGACCTGTTGCCAGCCTAAACACACCAGTAGGGGTGGTTGTAGTCCTCAGTCAGGAGATTCCACTCAGTGAAGAGAAACAGGATCTGGGACCCCCGTGAAAAAGCAGTGTGGCTACTCCTCTGTAGAACTGTTGCACTGTGCTGGGGGACCACTCCAGTCCCTAGTCACCTCAGACTCCCTAGAGCTTGAAGGCAACAATGGATTAGGCTGTGAAACAGCAAAGATGGCAGCCCATTCTTCTCCCTGGGAGCTCCATCCCAGGGAGGTTCAGAAGCACTGCCAGCTGGAAAACACTTGTGGGGGTGGCTGGTGACCCCGGTTGGAAGGTCCTACCCAGTGAGAAGAAGCAAGGTCAGGGATCCATATGAGAAAAGCAATCTGGCTGCTGCTTTTTCCTACAGCAGCTTTACTGAAGGCAATGAGGGCCAAAGCTGAGAAACAGCAAATATGGTAGCCTGCCCCTCCCTCTGGGAGCTCCATCTCTGGGAGGTGTAACACTGCTACTGGTGATTGGCTGGAGTTCCAAGTCAATGGGCCTTATCCTGCCAGGTGCCATGGAAGTGGGGCCTGAAGATCATTGCTGCTCAGCCCCCTGAATTCAGCCCCTTTCCTATGAGTATTTAAAGGGGGCTATCCTCCTGCTTTGCCACGGTTGCAGCCACTTTTGCTGGGAAGCTCAGATATCTAAAGCTCCCAGGGCTCCAAGTGTGCCTAAGCAGCTGCTCTGCTGAGACCCCACATAGCTCTTCATGTCAGACAGCAGGCCCTGGTGGAATGGGTTCACAAGGGGGTCTCCTGACCCCAGGGTTACAAAAATCCATGGGAGAAGCATGGATCCCAGAGTCACTCACTGCTTCCCTGGGTAGGGGAGGCTCCCCTGGCCCCATGTTGCTCCTGGGTAAGCAGTCATCCTGCCTTGCTTTTCTCCATTTTCTAAGGGTTGAGTTGTTTTCTTGATGAATCCCAATGTGTGTACCTAGACGTTTCAGTTCAAAATGCTTTATTGACTTACACTTTCTATTTCTCTCTGTGAGAGCGGTACACATTAGCTGCTTGTAGTTGACCATCTTGGCCAGGTTCTTATTCATTTTTTAAAAGATGAGGTCTCCTTCTGTCACCTAGGCTGGAGTCTAATGGCATGACCTTATATTGCATCCTTGAACTCTGGATTCAAGTGATTTTCCTGCCTCAACCTCCCTGAGTAGCTGAGACTACAGGTACAGGCCACCACACCCAGCTAATTCTTTTAAATTTTTTAGACACAGGGTCTCACTATGTTTCCCAGGCTGGTCTCAAACTCCTGGACTCAAGTGATCCTTCCACCTCAGCCTCCTGAGCAGTTGGGAATACAGGTGCAAGCCACTATGCCCTACTGTTTTGCCCATTTTAAAATCAGATTATTTGTTTTCTTGCTATTGAGTTGTCTGAGTTCCTTACATATTCTGTTTATTAATCTCTTGTCAGATTAACAGTTTGAAAACATTTTCTCTGCTCTGCCAAAGCTTTTAGCTTGATATAATCCCAATTGTCTATGTTTGCTTTTGTTACCTGTGCTTTTGAAGTCTTAAACAAAATATCTTTGCCCAGACCAATGTCCTGAAGCATTTCTCCAGAGTTTCCCTATAGTAGTTTCGTAGTTGTAGGTCTTACATTTAAGCCTGTAATCCATTTTGAGTCGACTTTTGAATATGGTGAAAGATGGGGATCTAGTTTCATTCTACTGCATATGGATATCCAATTTTTCCAGCACCACTGATTAAAGAGACTATCCTTTATCCACCATATGTTCTTGGTGCCTTTGTTGAAAGTGAGTTGGCTATTAAGTATGTGTATTTATTTCTTGGTTCTCTATTTTGTTCCATTGGTCTATATATGTGTTTTTATGCCAGTATCATGCTGTTTTGGTTACCATAGTTTTGTAGTATAATTTGAAATCAGGTAGTGTGATGCCTCCAGCTTTGTTCTTTTTGCTCAGAATTACTTTAGGTATTTGGAGTCTTTTGTAGTTCCATACATATTTTAGGATTGTTTTTTCTACTTCTGTGAAGAATGTCACTGGTATTTTCATTGCATTGAATCTGTACATTGCTTTGGGTAGTAGAAACATTTTAACAATATTAATTATTCCAATCCATGAGCATGGGATATCTTTCCATGTCTTGTGTCCTCTTATATTTCTTTCATTGATATTTCATAGTTTTCCTTGTAGAGATCTTTCACTTATTTAATTTATTTTTATTGAGGTAGCATATAAATATGTAATTTACATCTTTAACATTTTTAGTGTACAGTTCAGTGGTAATAAATACATTTATATTTTCTTAATTTCCCTTCTGTCCCTTTTTCCAGGCCTCTGATAACCACCAATCTAGTCTTGTCTTCGTGAGATCCACATTTTTAGCTTCCACATATGAGTGAGAACATGCAGTATTTGTCTTTCTGTGCTTGGCTTATTTTACTAAACATAATCACTCTAGTTAAAACCATATAAGAACCATATAAGAAATAAAAAGGATTCTATTCCTTTTTATGACTGAATAATATTTCATTGTGTATATATATGACATTATCCATTTCATCCATTGATGGACACTTAGGTTGTTTTCATATTTTGACTATTACAAATAGTGCTGCAATAAACATAGGAGTGTAGGTATCTCTTTGATATACTGATTTCTTTTCTTTTGAATATATAACTAGTAATAGAATTGCTAGATCAAACTGTGGTTCTATTTTTAGTTTTTTGAGAAACCTCCATACTGTTCTTTACAGTGACTGTACTACCTTACATTTTTTTCAACAGTGTATGAGGGTTCTTTTTCTCCACATTCTCACCATCTCTTTTTGATACAAACCATTTTAGCAAGGGTAAGATGATATCACATTATGGTTTTGATTTGCATTTCTCTGATGATTACTGATGTTGAGCATTTTGTCATATACCTATTGGCCATTTGTATGTCTTCTTTGGATAAATGTCTGTTCAGATCTTTTGCCCTTTTTTACATTGAATTATTTGTTTTTTGCTATTGAGCTGTTTGAGTTGTATAATTATTCTAGTTATTAATCCCTGGTCAGATGAATACTTTGCAAAACCCCCATTCTGTGGGCTGTCTCTTTGTTGATTGTTTCCTTTGCTTTGCAGAAGTTTTTTAGCTTGCTATAATCGCACTTGTCTGTTTTTGCTTTTGTTGCTTGTGTTTTTGAGTTCTTAAACAAAAATCTTTGCCCAAATCAATGTTTTACAGTGTTTCCCCAATGTTTCTTCTTCAAATAGTTTCATAGTTTTAGGTCTTAGATTCAACTCTTTAATCCACTTTTATTTGATTTTTGTGTATAATGAGAGGTAAGGGTCTAGTTTCATTCTTCTTAATGTAGTTACCAATTCTTTGGTTAAATTTATTCCTAAGTATTTTATTTTTTGTAGCCATTCTAAATGAGATTGCTTTCTTGATTTCTTTTTCAGATTTATTGCTGTTAAGTGTACAGAAATGCTGCTGATTTTTGTATGTTGATACACAACTTTACTAAATTTGTGTATCAGTTCTATGAGTTTTATTAATGGAGTCTGCTTTTTCTAAATATAAGAGTATGTCATCTGCAAACAATAATAATTTAACTTCTTTTTTTCAAAATTGAATGCCTGTTTATTTCTTTTTCTTGCCTAATTTCTCAGGTTACAACTTCTAATATTATGTTGAATAAAAATGGTGAAACCAGCACAGTATATTAACTGTGTGATTATTATATGTAGCCTTTATCATGTTGAGGGCCATTGTTAATAGAATCAAAAACAAAAACCATATAATTTTTTCAATAGATGTTGAAAAAGCATTCAATAAAACTCAGAAAAGCCTCTTTTGCTCACCATTTTACCTTCAGATTCTTGCATAAAACATCTTATTATATATATTCTATTCTCTTAAGAGTTACTTCTACTAACTTGTTAAAATTAAACCTTACGAAGTGCAAGGGCAGACAACAGAAGGAGAGAAGATGACAACAGGAAGAGAGATGACAAAAGAGGTGGAAAATAAAAGTAAAAGCTTTACATGAAAACCTCATCTACCCACCAAAGCTTGTTATCTTTAAGATGGAGAAAGATTGCTCCAGAACATGACTGGGAAAGCCTGAGACACTCCATTTTAAAACCACCACTAATGTTCAGTTTTGTTGTTTCTGTAGGAGAATTCCCAGGGGCAACTCTGACCCTAGGTTGGCTCCAGACAAGCTGTCTAGACCTTGAAATTTTCTGATAGCCCCTCTGACTTTCCCTGAGCAGCCTAAATATTTCCCAGTTTTTCCAGCCTAGCAGTTCCCTACTCCTTGGCCCCATAGCATTCTGTTTGAGTTATGCAACAGGAAGTTTGAAGTCAGGTTAGGAAAGAGATAAACAATACCAAGAAAGTGGTGTCCTAGATGCCAAGAAATAGAGGTGTTTTTATGAGAGAGTAATGTAAATATATCAATGAATAGAAATTTTATTAAAAGAGATTTTAAAAAAACACCAAAATTGAATAAATAATTAGGGTCAAATGGTGATAAGGGATATGAAGAAAATGAAACAGGGATGGGGAGAGAAAATGGCAAAAAAAGGAGGAGGACAGCAATGCATTTAATCATGCAATTAGGGAAGGCCTCCTTGAAAAGGTGATGTCTGAGCAGAGATCTGAATTATATCAAGAAGTAGGAGAAGAGCATCAGCATTAAGGGAAGAGGTGTGGAAAGGCTCTAAGGCAGAAAGGAGCACAGATGGTTCAAAGAATGTCGAAACAGTAAGTACAGCACAAGCAGAGGGAGTCAAGGAGAAAGTAATAGGAGAGTTTGACCACACTAGATAATGCAGAATAACGGGCTTTATTCCAAATGCAATGGGAACCAATGAGAAGCTGATTGCAGAAATGGCACAAAAGAAACATGAAGCCCAGTGAAGAGGTTATGTTGGGAGGCCAGGCCTAGCATGACAGTCAACTGTTCCAGAATGGATGGGAGCAGTGACAACAGTGAGGGGTGATCAGATTCAGGATGTATTAGAAAAGCAGAACCAACAGCGCTGGTTAACGGATTGGGTATGGAGGGTAAAGAAAAGAGAGAAATCCACTATGCTTCCTAGTTTGAGGACCAGAACAAAATATAATGCTACTTATTCAGTTAGAGAAGCTTAGGGAATCATATGTTTTGGGTAAGAATATAAAGAATTATGTTTTGAACATGTTAACATTTGAGATCTCAAGTAGACATTCAAGCAGAAACTTAAAATAACCAGTTACACCCACAAATCTGAATCTCAGGAGGGAAGTCGTGACTGAAGAATATAAATTTTAGCATACTGAAGGTGTTTAAAACCATTACACAGGGCTGAGCGTAGTGGCTCATGCCTGTAATCCCAGCACTTTGGGAGGCCGAGTCAGGTGGATCACTTGAGGTCAGGAGTTTGAGATCAGCCTGGCCAACATGGTGAAACATCATCTCTACTAAAAATACAACAATTAGCCAGGCATGGTGGCAGATGCCTGTAATCCCAGCTACTCAGGAGGCTGGGGCAGAAGAATCATTTGAACCTGGGAGGTGGAGGTTGCAGTAAGCTGAGATTGCACCACCGCATTCCAGCCTGGGTGACTGAGCAAAAGTCCATCACAAAAAAAAATTACACAGCATAAGGTCAGCTAGGAAAAGTGTACAAATGTAAGAAAAAGGAGAGCTGAGGCCTGAAACCTGAGGTGTGCCAACACTGAGAGGTCAGGGTTGGGAAATAAGCTAGTCAGGGGAAGGAACAATCAGTGAGGTAACAAATCCCAAGAGAGTGGTGTCATCTCTGATGCTCAAAGAAGGAAGCATTCAAAAAGGCGAGAGTGGTTGACAGTGCCAAATATTACACAGGGCACAAGCCGGGAGGTGACAGAGAACTGACCTTTGGCTTGTCAAATGGGGAGGTGAGTGGTTTTATGAACAAGAGCAGTTTCTGTGAAATAGTGAGGGTGAAAAGCTGATTACAGTAGGTTTAACATATTAAGAGTATATTGAGTATACCCAGTCATGGTAGGAATGTTACTAAAGAAGAGCAAAGAAGTGGGCTAGACATGGGTATGTGGTCAACAGAGGGTTTGTTTTTATTTAAGACAAAAGGCCTTATACTTGAAGCCTCATGGGAATAATTTAGTTAGATAAAATAATGATGCAAGAGAGAGATGATAGTTGTGGAAGGATGGATGGGACCAGTGACCTTAGAAGAGCACAGGACTCCTCATTTTAACAAGAGAAAAATTGATACACAAGAACATGTAAAGGTTGGTCAATTTGGTGATGCAAGGATGAGATCATTTTCTTCTGAATGCTTCTGTTTTCTCAGTGAAATAACAAATGAGGTCACCAGCTGATAGTGAAGAATGGGAAAGTGAAGTTGAAAGTTTGATGACAGAGGAGATGACATCAGTTTGCCTTCTCAGAGATGAGGAAAGCAAGTACACCAGGGAAATGGAGTAGGGCTCACAGAGATCACTTTCCCTGATTCCTTTCACGGCTCATTGCCAATCCTGAACAGACTGCCCACTTCCACAAAAACATGATTGTTTTAGAAAATCTAAAGAATCATAGTTCAGAACTGAGATGGGCTTTGAGTAACCATAAGCCTCAATTTACTCATTGCCACGTGCATAGAAAACTTGCTTCTTCCTAGTTTATGAAAAGGCACACTGATCATATGAGTAATGAGTAGGAAATCCTTTGAGAGGAGAATCATCTTTTGTATGTCCAAGACAAAGGTGGGATCAGCCAAATACCCTTTCTGCAGGAGGAGTATCCTTCTCTTCCTGAGTGAAATTGACTAGAGATGTGAAGTGAACAAAAAAAAAGTAACCTTTATATTAACACTAGTGTATCAAATTTTTATTTTTCATATTTTTCATTTAACTAATGAGGCATGTCATGATTCGATTTCCAGCTGTTGACATTAGGGTTAAAAGGAAAATGCATTTGAAACAATTTAGGGAACGCCATAAAAAGCAGATTAAACCCCAGTACTATGTTTTGTCAGCTTTTGGGGGCCCCCAAATAATTGAAATGCAGCAGTTACTGTATTAAATTTTTAGTTAGAATCAAAATAAATTTTTACACATAGAGTCATCCAGCCAAATAAGTCTAAAAGATAGGGAATAATATGATTAATGCCTTTCACATTTTTTACTTCTGGTTATATTTGGAAGATTTGAAATAAACCAGTGTCCATTATTTCTATGGAGATATGTGAGAATGTAGTTTTTAGAGGAAATCTGCCTGACTTAAATAATAAACAGACATGATATCTTTCTGTTGGGAAACGAAGAACAACTTGAGGTAAGAAGCAAACACAAAGAGAGTGTGTAAAGCCAAAAGCCCATAAATGTCCTCTGAGATGTTTGTAAATATTTTGTTTACTTGTCTGATTTCTCTGTAACTTAGCAGTGTTATATGAGGGAAATGGCCAAAATTCCTAGAAACTACATTATACATTCACACACATTGAAGTTTAGCAAATCTTCAATCCCCTTGGCAAACCCTTTATGTTTTCCCTTTGGAAATACGATAAACTTGTTTATTCTATTTGTCAGTTTTCCGTTTCTGAGTTTCTTCATTGAATTTGTTATCTTCTTTATGTAACCAAGCTGTCCCAAGCATTCTACAGCCACAACTACAAAGAGAAATTAAGCATATGCATAATAATGAGGAATAGTAGTTTGCATAGCACAAGGTTTTGTTAATTGTAAACAAGATGAAGCAGTTATTTTAGCTTTAAATCATACTACATATTACTTAAAATACGTCTTCTGAATTGCCTTTAGGAAGTACATTTTCTCCATCTCTGTGTAACAAGATGGAGTTTTCCCCTGCACTGAATGTCACATTCTGATGCTGGGATGTGAAGGTTTGTGAGAAGGCTGGCATAGTATGTCACCGACATGGTTAGGCTTTGTGCCCCCACCCAAATCTCATCTTGAATTGTAATCCCTATAATCACACGTGTCTAGGGAGAAACCAAATGGAGTTAATTAAATCACAGGGACAGTTTACCTCAGGCTGTTCTCATGATATGAGTGAGTTCTCATGAGATCTGATGGTTTTATAAGGTGCTCTTCCTTCTTTGCTCTTCATTCTCTCTTGCCTGCTGCCATGTAAGAAGTGTCTTTTCCACTTCCACCATCATTGTAAGTTTCCTGAGGCCTCCCCAGCTCTGCTGAACTGTGACTCAGTTAAACCTCTTTTCTTTATAAATTACCCAGTCTCCAGAATGTCTTTAAAGCAGTATGAAAATGGACTAATACAGTCACGTAGGCTGGAAACCCCACAGACCCAACTCTCTTGGCCTTCAGGTCTGCCAGAGAGAAAATGATGGTATGAGCATGCAATTAAGGCAGGTGAAAGCAGCACAGGGAAACCATACTAGAGAAACCATAAGTCAGCTAGCCATGGTAGTGGAGACCCTGTCATTGAAGGACTTTTTTATTTTAGTAGGCAAAAATGAAGATACCACTAGAAAGAACACAACATCTGTGTTTCAGTGACAGTCACAGTGAGACTCCTAAGCTCTCCTGTTCTCTCACTGGGACAACAGGAAACAGGAAGTAGGACAGACTCATTGGACTGTATACAAATTTCAGGGAGGATCTCGAAGTTATTGTTGGAAGAAGATCTCTGGGAAAGAAGTAAGACATTTTCTTATTCGTAGACCACATGCTCAGTCATTTAATCTAAATACTGTATACCTCAAGGTGAAATAAGAGATATCAGTTATATCTGCTAACTTAGAAACACAGGGAAAATAAATTCCTTTATTATAGTAATTCAGTAAGGGTCTAATAAATAGATTCTATCTAGATTTTGTAATACATCAAAAAAGAGGATTAAAGAAGTAGCACCAACCTTCTGAATCATGGTATTAATTAGATTTCCCTCTTTCCTTTTAAGGAAAAACAATTCTTTGCACATCATGACCACTCAACATTTTTTTAACTGAAGTATTCTGAGATTTTAAAGAATGTTGAAACATGTTGCATTATTCCTAACTAACTAACCATCTTGTCAGCTATAAAACAATCAATCATCAAGTTTAACGAGGATATTGTTGAATAAACCCTATAGTTCCTTAAGAAACATTTTTTTGCATCAAAATGAATCTTTATGCTTAGATCTGCATATAATTTTGAGTTCAAAATACTTAATAGACTAATTAAATGTATACATTTTCTTCAGTACACAAATGAGAAAATCTTTGGATTAAGTCAATAAATTACTTCCAAAGGATAATTGTTAATGTGTGCTCAGTATTTTAGGAAGTGCTTTCACATACATGATCTCATTTGTTATTCACAACAACCTCATGAGTTGGGAATTTCCGTATTTCACAAAATAGTTGACAAAGGCTCCAAGAAGATAATTAACATAGATATTAGTAAGAGGCTAAATGTGGTTTCTTTGTATCCAGATGCCACGTCTTTCTTATGCTAATGCATAGTCTGACATAAAATAATGCTGTAAATGTGTGGCAAAATTAAAAGGAGAACATAAGCATCCTTCTTGTAATCCCAGGGTTTACCCAGTCGTCTAGCCTACCTTGCTTTTGAGCTGCCATGAGTCCTTTTGCTATATGACATTTCATGGGTGATCAACCCTTGCAGTGGATCTGGATCTCTACAGTCAACATCCAATAGGACAGCTTCCCTGTCATATTTCTCTGGCTCTCTGCCACACGTTTACACCTGGTAGCCCTATTCCACTGGTCCTCGCTTACTGATCCAGAGGTAAATACCTTCTTCACGTTGAGCCCATCAAAATACTTCTAACTGAAATTTGGAATTGGTACTATAAAAGAAATAATCAGTGTCTCCTTTAATCAACCTAAATCATATATATCCTGAACCATGGAGTGACCAAGTTCCTCCTTCTGGACTACAGGAAGAAAGAAGCACATATGTGAATTTCATGAACTTACCCGCCTAATAAATCCCACTTTTTTCCTCATACCAGAGCTGCAAAGATTTTATTATTTGTAACTAAAATCCCAAATAATGTATCTGATAATCCACCAAACTCATCTAGTCATCTTAATCACTTCATCCTCAACCCTTGAGCAGAACTTCCAAAATTCATTTAGGTAGATGATTATGAGCAGATAATAAAAATTCAGTTACTATAAACTGTGAGAATTTTTAAATTGAAAATACTGTAGATGAATCTGTGGTAAAGAATTTAGCCTTGCCCAAAGAGAGGTCTGGCCTTGCCCATGGCTACTTGGAAGGAATCTCTGAGCTCCTGGAATGTCATGCTCAATAGGAGTGTCTTTGTTTGTCTGGCAGACTTGAGTCATACTGGATAGCCTAACAATTTGATTTAGAGTGGGAGCTGGAAACACCATGTAGTTTTATTAGGCTACTGATTAAGTTAATAATTACAATGTCATTAGGGTGGGGACTTTGGGTCATGTGGTATCGGTTGACCTCTGGAGAGACAGGAGACTGAAATCAGCTATATGAGCAATCAATCATGCCTATAGGATGAAGCCCCAATAAAAACTCTGGACATCAAGAAAACATCCCTGATTGGCAGTATTCCATGCATATTGTCACTCCTTGACACTAGTGAAGTAATGTTGTCCTGAGTCAACCACAGGGGACAACTGGAAGCTCCCTCTTTGATGTACTCCTGTACGTTTCCTATGTGTCTCTTCCTTTGGCTGATTTTAACCTGTTTCTTTTCCCTTCCAAAAACCACAACTGTGAGCATGACAGCTTTTAGTGAGTTCTGTGAGCCCTTTTCACAAGTTATCAAACCTGAAGTAGTTTTGGGAATCTGCTGAATTTGCAACTGGTATCAGAAACGAGGGCGGCCTTGTATACTCTGATCCCTCTAACTTCACAGTTAACTTACACAATGGATGACCCTACTTTCCTAGACAAAGCAAGCTGTTTTCTATCACTTCTTTTGAAGTCTAAGAATAGTCCTCAAGTCTATTGGCAGTCTAGAGATCCAGAAGTCTTTGCATTTCATGCATGCTTCTACAATTGACTTGATAACTGTGTTCATCGTATTTGTTACATTTCTCTCTGATCTTCTTGACTATAATGTTCTTGAAGATAGAAACTATGTCTTCTTACTCATTACAGCTCTAGTTACCAGCATAATACAGATACATAGGTGGCATTTAAAAATGCCACGTGGCCTATGGATGAATGGCTGGAAGGAAGAAAGGATGGATAGGTGGACACATAGATGAATGGTTGGTTTCATATCACAATCTTGTAAAGTTAGATGTACAATGTCCCAGTGAAATTCTTGTGACCATCAGAATAAGAGCTCTCCTCTTTTACCTTTCTAGCCAGGTTTATAGAGGAGCTTACTAGGGGGTATTAGGGGAAGCCTGCCCTTTAGTTCTGTGCTTTCCCAGGTTCAGAACCAACCTGAATAGTGCGAGAAAAGTGAGCATTGAAACCAAAATCACTTCATGGACACCAGTCCCAGACATGCCCGTAAAGAGATAATTCAGTCCTGGACTTTCAGGAAAATGCCTAAGTCAGCATTGAAAAACATTTGTTTTGATTTTTTTAAAGCCCTGATATGTACCTATTTTCATTATTACTTCCAATAGCTCCCATTAATTTGCTGAATATGTTATACATTCTTATTTACTTCTCATGGCAACCCAATGGCTTCAATATTATTAGTCCTGCCCTTAAGGAGTGTATGCCCCAACATGGGAGGAGAAGAGGATGCACAGAGGATGGTCCAATACAAGCCGTAGAAAAGGCTGAGCAGCAGAAGAAAGCATCACAGGGCTCCTTAAAGGTCCCTGGTTAATGTGATCAAGGAAGATTTCCTAAAGGGAATGGTATAGAAACTCATGCTTGAAGACAGAGCAAGGGGTGGCCAGGTGCAGTGGCTCACACCTCTAATCCCAGCACTTTAGGAGACTGAGGTGGGCAGATCACCCAAGGTCAGGAATTTGAGACCAGCCTGGCCATCATGACGAAATCCCATCTCTACGAAAACATACAAAAATTAGCTGGGAGTGGTGGTGTGTGCCTGTAATCCCAGCTATTCAGGAGGCTGAAAGAGGAGAATCACTTGAACCCAGGAGACGGAGGTTGCAGTGAGCTGAGATCGTGCCATTTCACTCCAGCCTGGGCAACAAGAGCAAAACAGAAAGAAGAAAGAAAGAGAGAAAGAGAGAGAGAGAAAGAAAGAGAGAGAGAGAGAGAAAGAAAGA
>NW_012119376.1:11529295-11555334 GCF_000951035.1 Colobus angolensis palliatus | reverse complement strand
GAAATTAGGGATATTTAGGCAATGTATTCCTTTTTTCCTATAAAGGAATGTCTGAGACTGAGTAATTTCTAGGGAAAAGAGGTTCTTTTGGCTCACGGTTGTGCAGGCTGTACAAGCATGGCACTTCTAGTGCCCTAAAATCTTCTAGTGAGACTCAGCTTCTACTCAGCTTCTCAGCTTCTAGTGAGACTTCAGGAAGCTTTTACTCGTGGCAGAAAATGAAGAGGGAGCAGGTGTGTCACATGGCAAAAGAGAGCAAGAGAGAGAAGAGGAGATTCCAGGCTCCTTTAACAACCAGATCTCATGTGAACTAATAAAGCAAGAATTCACACTTTATCACAAGGGTGGCAGCAAGCCCTCATGAGGAATCTGCCCCCACGACCCAAACACCTCCTACTAGGCCACCTCCAACACTGAGGATCACATTTTAAAATGAGATTTGGAGGGTACAAATATCCAAACCGTATCAGGCAGAATAAGCAGAATGAAGAGAATCAGTACAAAATAGAGCATGTTAGCCTAATCTGGATGAAGTATGCAAGTGAACATTTTGAACCAGCTCTCTTTCTCTCAGTAGCTATGTAACTCTTCCACTTTCCTGAGCCAACTTTTCTCCACATATCTATATTTATAAAAATAACACCTAGCTCAAGCAGTTGTTACGTGGATTAAATAAGGAAATAACAGAGTGGTGCAGACTCAATAAATACATATTGTCTTCTGTTAACGGTGTAGTCACACGAGTTCTCAACCAGAGACAGTCTTCTGCTCCCTTCTCCCTAATTTATGGACATGTTTATTATTTTGTAATGCCCAGAGAGTTCTCCTGGCGTTTAGTGGATGGGCTCAGTGTGGCTAAATGCTCTATAGTTCCTGGGAACTTATGGCTCAACAAATAATATTCCTTCCCAAAAGCCAATATGGTTTGCATTAAGAATCATGGGGAAAAAAAAAAAAGACTCATGGGTAAGAATAATAGAAGAAAAAGCTAGAGACATAAAATGAGACTAGGTTACAGTAAACTTTGAATACCAGGCTACAGAGTTCACCTTGATAGATAAGGAGAAGCACTGAACTTAAGCAGAAAGTAATAACACCAACGCTTTCAGGAGGCTAATGTAACAGGGGCTGGCAGCATAGACTGAAAGTGAGGGAGGCTGCTGGGAATGTTATAAGTTAGCAGGTGATCACCATTGCCCCTGCATGAAGCACTAGAGGATTGCCGTGAGCCAAGATCATGCCACTGCACTCCAGTTTGGGAAACAGAGCAAGACTCTGTCTCAAAAAAATATACATATAAAGTGAAAATTTAAAATAAAAAGTCTGTGAGAACAGAAAATATATTTGTCTCCTGCACTTTAACCTCATCACCTTCTGTGGTATCTGGCATCTAACTAGTATGCAACATTTGCCAAATAAAGATATAGCTGAAGCTATAACTGTGAAAAAAAAGTGATCTCAATAATAACTATTTTAAAAAGATGTGAAAGAAAAGTATATTCAACAATAAAAAAATTATTACTTATTATTATTATTGCTGTTGCTACCATTTGCAGAGTACCTGTTACCTAATCTTCACAACCACACTGCAAGGTTGTAGATCTTATTACCCATAGTTTAAATAGGAGGGAAACTGTGTCTCTAAAATTTACACTACTAAAAACATTCAGGGCTAGCGTTTAGCCCCCAACCTTTTGACTCCCTATTCCAAAATCTTTCTAGAACATCAACTTCTCTTCAGTGAGGGAGGGATGAGGAACCCCGACTATTGTGTTGCAACCTGGAAAGAGAGAGAACACATCAAATATTTGCAGAGATAAGTCAGGTGGCTTGGCAAGTTTAGCTTTCTAGGGTTACTTTGGTGAAGAAGCAGATCCGCCTGAGAATCACAAGCCACCCCATATAGAGCCTGCACTGAATGTCAACTTAGTTGCTTCATTCAAGGAGCCTTCCTAAGAGAGATCCCAGCTGTTGCTGTTGGCCTTAGCTTGGCCACTATCTTGCCTTAACTTTGACTGTTCTGTTTCTGATTGAAACTTCTGGCATGCAATAGCCTATTACTTGTCTACCTTCTTCAGCAGCCGCCTCTGCTGATGTGACATAAATGCCGTGTACCTTTCAACAATGAGGAAGATGGGTGCCTCATCAAATTAGGCTTTTGCCCTCACTTCTAAGGTTCACTATGTGAGAACTCTAGAAAGTTTCCTATTGATTTTATCTTCTAAAAATCTCTTGAACCTCTCTACTTATCACTTTCTCTCCACTGCTACTATTGACAACTCTCCCCTGCACCATTTTAATAGCCCCTAATATGGTTTAGCTGTACCGGACCCAAATCTCATCTTGAATTATAACCCCCATAATCCCCAGGTGTCATGGGAGGGACTTTGTGGGAGGTAATTGAATGATGGGGGCGACTTCCCCCATCCTGTTATTGTGATAGTGAGTGAGTTATTAAAAGATCTGATGGTTTCATAAGCATCTGGCATTTCCTCTGCTTGCTCGCATTCATTCTCTCTCCTGCCATCCTCTGAAGAGGTGCCTTCTGCCATGACTGTAAGTTTCCTGAGCCCTCCCCAGCCATGTGGAATTGTGAGTCAGTTAAACCTCTTTTCTTTATAAATTACCCAGTCTCAGGTATGTCTTCATAACAGCATGAGAACAGACTAACACTGCTCCTTATCTGGCTTTCTCTCATCCACACCTATTTCCCTCTCTAATTTATCCTCCATGATACAGCCAGAGCAATTTTTTAAATGCTCATATGGTCTTTCTCCATTTTTTCTTAAAATACCTTAAAAACTTACTTTGGGCTTAACATGAAATCAAAATGTCTAGCACAGTTTCAGATCCAACAAGATACAGACCTGGCTGAACTCAGGGAACACATCCTCCCTCACCTTCTGTGCCCTGGGTACATTCACCTTCCTTCAGGTCCTCACAGATGCCGTGCTCCTTCTTATGCCAGGACCATGGTACATGCTGTCCTGATTCGCTGTGGGCCTGGTTGATTCCTACTCATCCTTCACATCACATCTCAAGGGTTACTTCTTCACAAGGTTCTTCCCAATTTTTCAGCCTCAATCAGGTCTCTCAAGACTCCCAACTTATTTCCCTCATCATACAGATCCCAATCTGTGATTATAGAGTTGTGTGTGATTATTTCATTAATGTCTAATTCCTCCACTGTTGTATTATCAGTACCAGTACAGTGCCAGCTGGACCTCGGTGAGTATTTGTTGAATGAGTAAATGAATGAGTTTACAATTTCAGAAAATAGAATGTGTTTCCTTAGGAGAAAATCCATACTATGTGGAATGCTTCAAAAGGACGTCCAATTTTGAATGATTTCAAAATATTACTTTGTTACTCCATGAGTAATTTTATGTTAAGTAAAAAAATTTCTGTGGTTGAAAAATCAATAAATTAGTATGATCCACAATAAGAGCAACAAAAATTTAACTTTCCAGTATTAATGAGGTTCTTTTCTGAGTATGTAACTTTAAGCTACTTTCTATTTATTAGTAAAAAGATGATATTTTAATGTGCTTTTCTGCTTATCTAGATTTACAATATTTAAAAATCTTTGCTCTTCAAGTTTCATTTTTTCCTTTAAGGATTTTCAATCCAAAAGTTTAGTAATGAAGCATATATACAGTTCATGAACATGAACATATTTTAAGACTTTCGGGAAACACTCAAAACAAAAGCTATTTTGAGAATTAGGAAATAGCTTGTCTGAATATTGCCAAGTGAATTTGGAATAACCTTTTTGTGGGATGCAATAAAAAAGAAAGACAAAAACTTCAACATTCTCAGTTAGTTCAAGGTTACAAGGGAATGTGAACAAAAAGTATTTCTCATTCTGTTAACACTTGGACACACAGAACATAAAAACAGTGTCTTCTTTCACTTAAAAAAATTTGAAACACACACAAGGAAACTTTGACCTTCTTTCCTTTTAGCTTCTCTGGGAGAGTTCTGCATAGAGTTTGACCCCTTTTTCTCCTGTCCAACTTTTTACTGTGTATTTAATGAGCCTTGGATACCTATGCATCCCAATATATCCATAATGAGTTGGCAGTGGGAGAAGAAGAACAGGCCTGCAGATGCTGATTGTGTAATGGACAATGTTGTTGTAATGTCAGGACTTCCCTCTCAGTTGCAAATGGAAGGAGAAGGGAAAGGTTTCATTCATGACACATTAAACACAAATACCATTTTTGTTTGTTTGATCGTTTTTATTTTTGTAGAGACAGGGTTTCCCTATGTTGCCCAAGCTAATCTTGAACTTCTGTTTTCAAGCGATCTTCCAGCTTCAGCTTCCTAAAGTGCTGGGATCACAACTATAAGCCACCAGGCCCGGCCAAAATACCCTTTTTAAAAATAGATAGGTGCTGGCAGAGTCAGACCAAACAACTGCTCAGGACAACAGCAAATTTTTAGGCAAAGATGATTCCAGCTCTTAAGAATTAGGAGCCTTATTCTGAACATCTATATCTTAATCAAATGTTTTACTCCATAATTAAAAGTCGGAGCCTCAAGTACTATTTTGTTCCTATGCAATCTGCTAACTAATGTAAAAGTGTTACAAAGATTTTAAATAAGTAGATAAAATAAATTACAGATTTAAAATAAAATAAAAATGTGTTTCAAGAGTGATTGCAGAGAGAAAGAACGTTACACAATATGCACCCCAGACCCAAAGGGAATTTAGAGTTTAAACCAAACATAGTGTGGCGGGCGCCCCTACTGGACAAGTGAGGCTCTGCACATGCAGCCTGTTGGGCCTCGGCAATACCTATCTACCTGGAGAAGTACACTTGGACACAGGAAGGGGAACATCACACACCGGGGCCTGTTGTGGGGTGGGGGAAGGGGGGAGGGATAGCATCAGGAGATATACCTAATGTAAATGACGAGTTAATGCGTGCAGCACACCAACATGGCACATGTATACATACGTAACAAACCTGCATGTTGTGCACATGTACCCTAGAACATAAAGTATTAAAAAAAAAAAAAAATTGTCGCATGCCAGTGGTGTGTGTCTGAAGTCGCAGCTACCCCAGAGGCTGAGGCGGAAGGATAGCTTGAGCCTGGAAGACATAGGTTGAAGTGAGCCGAGATTCCCCCACTGTGATCTGGCCAGGGCGACAGAGTGACACTGTCTCAAAAAAAAAAAAAAAAAAAATGCCAGGACCTGGGCCCTAGAGTCAGGGTATTTCCTAGAACCACAGTGCCAGCATGGTGCAGTAGAACAGAACAGTTGCAGAGGGGAGAACTGAGAGTGAAGAAGAAATCCAAAAATTGTTGCTATGTACTGGATTAAAAGGAATTATCCCGTGAAAGCAAAGACTCCCAGCTTGTGTCTGTCTTGGAGCCAACTGGACAGTCTGCCTCTTCTTTGCCTAATACTTCCCCTTTATAGCATTTGGGCAAACTTCCTCCTGTAAAAATACATCTCAGTTTTTAGAAAAGAACCTTACAGCAAATAATCCAGCTCATTCATTATGACCTAAACACAGACATGAGGAAAATGCATTTATTCAATATGGTGCCAAATATTATTAAATGTATTTGTATTAGTCCATTTTCACACTGCTGTAAAGAACGTCCCTGACACTGAGTAATTTATAAAGGAAAGAGTTTCATTGACTCACAGTTCCACATGGCTGGAGTGGCCTCAGGAAACGTACAATCATGGCAGAGGGGCTGCCAGCAACTTCTTCGCAAGGCCGCAGGAGAGAGAGAGAGAAAAGCCCAGGGGAAACTGCCATTTATAAAACCACCAGATCTCGTGAGAACTCACTCACTATCCTGAAGACAGCATGGGGGAAACAGCTCCCATGATCTAGTCACCTCCTACCACGTGGGGATTATGAGGATTACAACTCGAGATGAGATTTGGGTAAGGCACAGCCTAAACCACATCAGTATTAAATATGCTACTGAATAGAAATAAATAGATTTATTTAGCATACTATTAAATGTGTAAGTCAATACATTTATTCCATGCACTCTTAGTTTTATAAATTGAAAAATATACTAAAGCAAGAGGCTGAAAGAAAGCTAAGTAATTTTTTTAGAAAATCTGATGACATTTTACTTATAATTCACAAAGCATGAACACTGTGTACAGCAACAGAAGCAAGCTGTGATAGGACAGAGTTAATAAAAACTCAATGATAATCTCAAATTGCCCAAAAAACTATAGCAACTCATCAAAAATAGAGTATCTTCCCCAATTTTAGCCTTTTTGGAAGTAGCAGTAGGTTAACCTCTTTCAACTGATGAGAAAACCATAGCCCAGCCTCCTGGGATCACAACTACTTAAGCAGCAAAACAAGGAATAGAACTCCAGTCATGTTAAGGCACCAAAAATCAAGATCTTTACTCAACACACAGTCTCCATTCTATGAGTTTGCTCCCAGAAATCTCATCTTTCTAAAATCTTTCCCATCTTTGAAAGTGGTCACTATATAAGCTACTTTTTCAGACTTTTGTAGTACATAGCATATATCTGTTTCTACTTTAATTATGTATTAGTATTTTAATGATTGAATAATTAATTTTCATGTGAAATAAATAAGTTAAAATCTGTACTGGTTAAAATAAACTAAACTTATGTAATCAGTAGACCTGGACATTTTAGTGAGTTAAAGCAATAGCAGTTTATTTCTCACATACGTAGCAGCAGAGGGCTGGTATTCATACTAGTGGGCCTCTCTCCACAACCTACCATGTATGTAGCTCTCCTATCTTCTAGTGATGCATCATCATCTGTATCCAGTGGGCAGAAACTGGAGAAGAGCATGGAAAACCACACAGGTGCACTTATAAAAAGCTTCAGCCAGCCCAGATCTGACACAAGTCACTTTCACTCAAAAGCCAAGGAAGAAGTCTTAGCATTTGCCTGGCAATATTCCCTTCACTAAAGCAGAGAAGAGACTGGACTCAGGTAGATAGCTGACGACCACAGCCATTCTCTCAAATCCGGTACATAAGGCTTATGTCTTAGTCAATAAGGTAAAAAGAAAATTAATAAGGTAAAAAGTCAAATCTCAGAAAAATGCTGAGGTTTTACCCTTGTACTTACTGAGTCCACCCATTATTTATTAAAAGCTTGTGCTGAATGCCATAATAAATCCCTGACTTCATACAACTTATATAAACTAGCAAAGAATACAAGACTGTACAATTAAAGTTGCACAAATAAAATTTTTAAATCAAAAGCATACTCAAATTGAAATGAACTTTCAGTATCACCCAAAGCATAAAATTACTACTTTAAAAAAAGTAGTCAATAATACACATTTCCTGAACATATGATTTGCACAAGACATTGTGTTCTGCAAAGCTCTGAGTACACACAAGTACAGTATTTGCATCCTAATAGTTTCTCTCTAATTGTGGAACTAATCATTGAAGGCAGTCTACGATTTCTTTTTCAATTTTAAAATTGGCAATGCTGCTGCCACACATCTGAGCTAAGGTTATTTCCTTGTTATATGTAATCCTACTCTCTTTTCACTTTTTGCTTCTGTTTTTGATTATTTTTATTTATAGAGTTCCTCTGTCCCGAACACACTACTTCTTCATCAAATATATCAGGTATATATATAATTCAATCTTTGTCTCTTCTATCACCACGTCTTGTAGACAAAGCAAGAAATGCCACAGTCTTGGTCTAATTACTGCTTAGCCAAATGAGTACATGCTGAGCCGTGTAAGCCCAAATCAACAGGCCACCCACCAAGAGAGTAAAAAGAAGACCCTGAGTCCTCCCACAGAGACCTGGAAGAGCTTTTGATGGAAACAGGAGATAATTGTGTTTTGCCATTGGCAACTGCATATAGTACCTAGCACAGCAACACATATGCTTTAGTGTTTAATATATATTGCTGAAAGTGTGATAATGACAAGAAAAATAGTGGTTTGACAGACATGTAGCCCAGTGTCTTCCTCCAAACTTTCTCCCCACATTTCTGAAGGAGCAATTCTAGGAAGAAACTAGTGGAGAAAAAATATATGGTCATTTACATTAGGCCACTTATATTTGACTGAGGCTTTTCAAACTAAGATTCAAGACCCATTTAAATTAAAAGTTTGTGAGCCTCTAACTGGATTTCAAAATATTAAAAAATGTATACCTTTTTTCTACTATCTTGTAATGCTCTAGGCAGTTTTTCACTTCACAGAATTCCTAGTTTGTTTTTAATGTTACATTTTGCCAATTGGAAGCAAGTAAAAACTTGCGGATGTGCTACAGATACGTAAGTCTCAAATGTGAGTTGATAAAGAATATCAGAATCTCTGCAGAGATAATGGAGCTAGGAATGTGTAGTCTGGAAAAACTCCCCAAAATGATTCTACAACTCCCCCACCCTCATCCTCATGTAGAACTACTGTTTGAGCTGTTACTTCATAGTAAGATCAAACTGCTGTCATAGATGTGGAACACTAAGACAAATGGCTAAAAATCTTGTACATGAAAACAGCGGCCCACCCAAAGTTTGTCTTTCCCTAGGAAGTTATAGAGAAATAGGAGGTATCAGAAGATCAGTCAATAAAAGAAAAATTTCTTTTAAAGACATATGGGTGGGATGAGAACAAATGATTCTTACTTTATCTGTAGAAAATGAATTTTGCT
Source organism: Colobus angolensis palliatus (assembly GCF_000951035.1). Taxonomy (NCBI): domain Eukaryota; kingdom Metazoa; phylum Chordata; class Mammalia; order Primates; family Cercopithecidae; genus Colobus; species Colobus angolensis. The sequence goes on along the minus strand of NW_012119376.1, from coordinate 11,546,681 downwards.
GCAACTAAGAGAGACCTGGATAATAGTGATTTACACAAACAAGATTTTGTTTTGTCAAGAAAACTGATATTCAGCAGTCCAGCCTGATGCAGTGGCCTCATGAGCTCTTTAGCAACCCAGACACCTACCAGGTCTTCTTTGCCAATTTTAGTGCTGGTAACTCCTTCATCTCATCATCCAACATGGCTGCCAGAGCTCCAGACATCACATGTATATCTGAGTTCCAAGAAACTAGACAGAGGGAGAAAAGAAGGGCATGCATGCTCACTTTAAAGAAGACTTCTAAGAAGAACCACCTAAAATTCCCCAACCTAGTCCCAAAGTTCACTGGGCTGCTTTCAAGCCTGGAAAATGCAGTTTTTAAGCTGCAAAATGCTATGACAAAATCAGGTATTTATATTAAAGAAAGGAGAAAGATAATTGGGAGATAACCGTTTCTGCCTTAGAGACCTTTAACAACCTCAGAATCTGTCATAAAATTAAATTTATATAACATATATGTAAATTAGAAATACATATGAATTTGCATTCATTGGAAATCATTGGGAAAAAAACTAATCCAAAATTTGGGGTTGTATGAGATTTATATCAATCAAATGTCAATGTAAAAGACTGACATAAAATCAGTCAGGTTAGGATCAATAACCTTATCTTCTCCTTAGCAATAAGTCTCATTCTTAATCTCAGACTTTAAATTGTTTGTAATTATTTTTTCCTATAAATTCAATGATTACCATCAAGTTTTTCTAAGCATCCAAAATTGGCCTGCAGCACTGATGCTTCAAAGTTAACTTACATTTCTGTGATTTCACAAGTATAAAACAGGACTTTCTCCATTGTTTAAGATAAACAATACATTCACCTTTTTGAATAATTAGGTATCTCCTATCTGATTTTCACAACATAATAATTAGTGACTGCCCAACACTAAACAATATCTTAAGAATATAAATAGTTCAATAGATGATGGTAAGAAGAGTGATATTAAAGATAATAATTTATAAAGGTAGCATGAAGCCAAATATTAAAAAATAAATAACCAATTTTTAACTGTCTAATATATTTAGGGACTTTAATGGGTGATTAGGTCATCTTTGATATAACCACATCTTAATTATTGAAATAATACTCAACAAACTCCTTCCTTATTCAGTTTGGCTTTGTCCATTTTCATTAGATTTGAAATCCGTATGGATGGAACTCACAAGGAATATGAGTTTAATTGAGAATTTCAATGAAAGAAAATGCTTAAGAAAAAAAATGAATTAAATAGAACAACTTCAGAGTAAAAGACTTCCAGGATCTTGTCCTACACCCTACTCATTTCCACTGACATACCCTAGCCTTTGTCATTACCAATTGCAGCCTTTCTAGAATCTCAACTTTAAGCAGCCCATTCTCTGACCAACAGCTTCTGTTTTTGCAATGCATTCCTTCTACTTCTCCAACTTCTCCAATCCATTTATAGTACCGTCTTCTCACTGTCTCTCAGTGCCCCCATTTCCTCACATCTCTCCTTACCCAACTAAAATTCCATGGTTGTTAACTGTAATTGCTCCCCTGAATATACCCCCAAACACTTCATCCTCCTTTGCCTTGCTGAATTTGCTAGGAAAACCTCCAACCATGGTTATATGCATCTTTCCATCTCTCCACACCTACATTACATCCAACTGAACATAGATGGAGAAAAACACACAACTATGTCAAATCTTTAGCAGCTCTTTCCCCATCCTCACTCTCAGTGGATGACCTGGCTTCCATTTTTAATGAGAATAACAGAAGCAACCAGAAGTTCTACAAGCTCTCACCCCATACCCATCTATATCCACATACTTTCCTTCCCATCCTCTTCGTGTAAATGGACTGTATGTGGTCCTTCATCTCCATTTGTGTACCACATCCCATCTCTTCTGGCCTATTAAATGACATGTCTGCAGCAATTTTCCCTCCCTCATCTGCCTCATCAATTGTTTCTCCTCTCTTGGATCATTTCATTAGCAAATCAGTAAGTTTTCACTTTACCCATCTCACCAAAAAAAAAGCAAAACAAGAACACCTTTTTGCCCCATTTCCTTCTTTAGAACATTAGTCTGTTCTCATGCTGTTGATAAAGACATACCAGAGACTAGGAAGAAAAAGAGATTTTAATGGAGTTACATCTCCACATGGCTAGGGAGGCCTCGCTATCATGTCAGAAGGCAAAGAGGTGCAAGTCACGTCTTACATAGATGGTGGCAGACAAAGAGAGCTTGTGCAGAGAAACTCCCATATTTAAAACCATCAGATCTCATGACACCCACTCACTATCACAAGAACAGCATGGGAAAGACCTGTCCCCATGATTCAATCACCTCCCACTGGGTCCTTCCCACTGGGTGCCTCCCACAACACATGGGAATTATGGGAGCTACAAGATGAGATTTGAGTGGGGACACAGAGTCAGACCATATCACCCAGCTATCACTCTCTGCTCCATATTACAGGAAAGCTCCTCGGAAGTGTTATCTATATTTGCTGTCTCACTCTTTTCCTACCATTCCCTCTTGAACCCATTTCATTCAGGCTTTCCTACAGACCACTTTGTCTAAGGAGGTCATGGTCATTGGTGACCTCCACATTGCTGTATCACAAAGTCAATTCTCAGTCTTAACCTCACTTGATGTATCAGTACCATATGACAAGCTGATCATTCTTGAGATACTTTTTTCACTTTGCTTAAAGGATAATATGCTCTCCTAGTCTTCCTCCTCTTTTACTGCTGCTCCTTCTCAGTCTCATTTATTCATTGTTGGAATACTCCCAAGCCCAGTTCCTGGGCTTCTTATACATCTACACACTCCCTTGGTAATTTTGTTCAGTCTCAGGCTGATGACTCTCAAATGTAGATCCTTACCCACGACCTCTTCCTTGAACTCCAGCTCTTTATAGACAACCAGCTACTTGACAACTCCACTTGGATGTCTAATAGGCATCTCAAATCTCACTTACCTAAACTGAGACTCCTGGTCTCTCCATACACATCCAACACCTGCTCTTCCAGCAGACATCTCCATCTCAGTTAATGCCCATCCTATCTGTATTGGTCAGGCTCAGCTGGGTTCTGCTGCAGCAATAAATGAACTGAACACTGTACCAGTTTCCAAAAGCAAAAGTTTATTTCTTGCTGCCTGTCTCCTGTAGTTGCCATCCACGTCAGCTTTACTCCAGGAGCCAGACTGACAGAGCAACTTTTATCTGGAAAATTGTTGGGTTGGTGGCAAAAGGAAAAATGACACATGAACCAAGTGCTGGCTCTTAAAGCTTCTGACCACTTCCACTGGTCAAGCAAGTCAAATGGCTTCCCATTTTCCACAGGGCAGAGGTGTATTGTCCCCTCATAGGAAGGGAGCCTACATGGAGTAAAACTAAAATATTTGGTAAACAGTAAAACAATCTACCACACTGGTCCCCCAGTTGCTCTGGCTAAAACTCTTGGCTCCTCTCTTGTTCTCAAATCAAATCCATGAATAGATCTACCACTCTGGGTTCGAGCACCCTGGTCCAGACACCATGTACAGGTTTCTATCCTGTCTTCCTGTTTCTACCCTTTCTCCACTAGCCTATTCTCCAGATAGTGGGCAAAAGTGAACATTTTATTTATTTTAATTATTAAAATTTTAGTTTAATAAATTATCTTCTTTTGGAATTCTACAACATTATTTGATAATTTTTTTCAACTTTTATTTTAGAATTAGGGATATATGTGCAGGTCTAATCATACCTTTGTTATCAAGGTATGATCTGAGATTTGGAGTACAAATGAATCCATCACCCAGGTACTGAGCATAGTAGACAATAGGTGGTTTCTCACTCTTTGCCCCTCTTCTTCTCTCCTCCCACTTGTATTCCACAGTATCCATTGTTCCCATCTTTAAGTCCACGAGTACCCAATATTTAGTTCCCACTTATAAGTGAGAACATGTAGTATTTGGTTTTCTGTTTCTGTGTTAGTTTGCTTAGGATAATGGTTTCCAACTGCATCCATGTTGCCACAAAGGATATGATTTAATTCTTTATGGCTGCATAGTATTCCATGTTGTACATGTACCACATTTTCTTTATTCAATCCGCCATTGATGGGCACCTGGGTTGATTCCATGTCTTTTCTATTGTGAATAGTGCTGCAATGAACATATGGGTGCATGTTTTTGGTAGAACCTGTGCGTATATATACAATAATCAGATTGTTGGGTCCAATAGTAGTTCTTAGCTCTTTGAGAAATCTCCAAACTTCTCTCCACAGTGACTGAACTCATTTACATTCCCACCAACAGTGTATAAGCAAGTGTCAAAAGTGATCATTTTAAAACACAAGTCAGATTCTGTTATGCTTCTGCTCAAAAGTCTCAAATGGCTCCCCCTCTCACTCAGGGTAAAAGCCAGCATGTCTCCAACAACCTTGTAAATTCTGACATGATCCTTTCATCCATCACCTCCCTGACTCCATTGCTGCTTTTTCATCTCCAGTTAGCTCTCTTCCAGCTATGCGGACTGCTCTGTTGTCCTCAAACAGACTAAGCACATTCCAGCCTCAGGACATTCACACTTGTAGTTTCCCCTTCCTGGAATGTACTTCTCCCAGAATTCCACACAGCTCACTCTCCAATCCTCTTCAGGTATTTGCTCAGATGCCACTTTTTCAGTTAGTCTTTACCTGTCAATCAATTTAAAATTTTACCCCCATCCCTCACCCTGAAACTCCCCCTTCTCTTCCTTTCTTGTTTCCATAGCACTCATCCCTATGCAATTTTCTGGTGTATTTTCACTTATTGTCTCCCTGTTCCACTAGAATATAAACTCCTTGACTGTATGGATTTTTGACCATTTTATTCATCATTGTAGCCCTAACATACTTTATCTGGATCAATTGACAATAAACATTTATTTAATTAATAAATTTGTGAATGATTCAAACTATAGAAAGCTTTGAGGAACTCAAACATAGAAAGATGTAACTTAAAGAAACAGAAGAAAATACAGTAAATATTAATAAATACTGTGCATTCACACAAACCCAAGAAAGAAGCTTGCTGGGTTATCTGTCCCAAACTGGAGAAAATGAAAAGAATCTGAGTGGGGAAATAACACTAAGAAAAAGCACTAAAAGTGTTATTTCTAAAACTATAATATTAATGACCAAGGCAAAACTCTAAAGTTTCCTATTTCATTTATTACAGAATGCTTAATTTAAATTCCAATTTGAAAGTATATATATTTTAACTATTTATCTCTGCCAAAGCAAGAAAGTAGTAGACTATCTCATAAATAGCTGTGCCACTCTAGGTGGTAAATCAAAACTTAATTTACTTCTGATTCCAGACGAAAAGGAAAGCCTTTTGGCTAGATTAATTATCTGCATCCTAGGCTGGTATTGTCTTAGTGCAGGATTTCTCAACCTCAGCACTATTCACATTTGTGAGCTAAGTAATCCTTGTAGGAGGATACTGTTCGCATTATAGAATGTTGAACAACATACCTGGCCTCTACCCAGTAGATGTCACTTCCCCAGTCGTGACAATAAAAAATGTTTACAAACATTACCAAATATTTTTGGGGTGGAGGAGGGAAAAGGACATCATCTTCTTTTCAGAACTACTGCCCCAGAGTATGACAATGCCCATCAAGTCAGCACTCCCATATGGTTTCAAGTTGTGACCCATAAAATGCTTTGTGGGATTATTAGAAATTATTGCACCAAACTAGGTAAGCAGATTCTAGAAGTATGACGTGGGGAAACAATGAAAAGGCTCCCTTTCAAATAAAGCACTCCTGATTTTTTTTTCCTTAAAATTACTTTGTCTTAGAAGTATAGAAAGATGCTGCCTGGAAGGCATACCTTATTATTAAGGCCTATTGGCCATTAATGCTTTAATGATCGTCTAGGAACAGAGCTCAAAACCAAGAGGAAAGACGAAAGAAGTTTTAACAGAGAAAATGAAAGAAAATTCTAGAACATGAAATGGAGTCTCTACAGTAGGTAATCTTATTTAAGGAAATACATGAGGTTTCTGGCTTCACGGTAAAAAGGAGAGGATTACTTTCTGAGGGAAAATTCTGCGTGTCAACAATGTATTTAGAAATGGCTCTGCTAGTAACCTCAACTGAGGAAAAAATAAAACTGAAATGATCAATTAAAACTAATACAATAGCTTTTAATCAATATTAAATAACTAATTTTATTATTTTTATAGTCTGTACTAACATTTCAAGTTTAAATGAATTGAAAATGAAATTATTCAAAACTGATGGGAACTCTGACATAAGCACATTAGTCAAATCTGAAATACTTTTGAAATCTTTTAAATGAACTCATCAAGTATTAAAACTTTTAAAAAATATCTTCTTAAGCCTTTTATGTCTAAAAAACTTTTGTTTTCCTTTTCTAGCAAGTGTTACATTCTCAAACTTAATGTTGAAAAATGAAATGAGTAAAATAACTGATTATGCCAGAGAGGAGCCCTTACTCTGAGCAGAACAACCAGCAATACTGGCTCAATTCTTCTAAAAACCACGAATAAGAGTTATTAGATATTTAAAGTATTTGAAGATTTTAAATAAATCAACCTTTAACTCTTTATAAAGAAAGTATACTATCAATGTCACAGAAATGCAAATTAAAACCACAATGAGATACCACCTCACACCAGCAAGAATGACGCTTATTAAAAAGACAAAAAATAACAGATGTTGGTGAGGATGCAGAGAAAAAGGAACCGTTACACACTATTGATGGGAATGTAAGTTAATACAACCTCTATGGAAAAACAGTATGGAGGTTTCTCAAACAACTCAAATAGAACTACCATTCAATCCAGCAATCCCACTATCCAAATGGAAAGAAATAATATATCAAAAAGATACCTGCACTCTTATGTCTATTGCAGCACCATTCACAATAACAAAGATAGGGAATCAATCTAAGTGTCCATCAATGGAAGAATGGATAAAGGAAATGTGGAATATATACACAATGGAATACTATTCAGGCATTTAAAAAAGAATGAAATCATGTCCTCTGCAGCAACATGGATGGAAATGGAGGTCATTATCTTAAGCTAAACACTCCAGGAGCAGAAAGACAAATATCTCATGTTCTCACTCATAAGTTGGTGCTAAAAACAAACAAAAAAATGTCTTAACATGGACGTAGAGAGTAGAATGATAGATAATAGACTATTGGAAGGGTGAAGGGGTGTGAGGGAGAAGGATGATTTGGAATTAGTTAATAGGTACAATGTACGTTATTTGGGTGATGAATACCCTAAAAGCCCTAACTTGACCACTACAGAATCTATGCATGTAACAAAATTGCATATGTAGCCCATACATTTGTACAAATTACAAAAAATAAAATAAAATATGCTATGAAATTATTGACTCTGTATTTCTTTCTCTCCAATGAAGACATTCTAGCATTAAAATATGTATGGTTCCTATAATTTAAATCCATTTTTCAGTTCTACATTGTAACTGGAAGAACTGGTGTAAATAAATCTAAATGCACACATCATTAGAAACTTTATTCCAGTTTCCAGAGTAATTTAAATCTTCTCAACTCCACCTGACTTTGTACTAGAGCTATATTCAAGGAGCAGAATTGATTTGCTTCATTTTTCTACCCTCATCCTGAAAAAATACACAAATTAATTACAACAAGACCAAAAGTAAAAAGTTAATGACATTTCTTAAAACTTCATGCATCTTTGAGTCCACAAATTGGATAACTGTTCTCTAAAATTAAATACTAGTCACAATTATATGTACTTTAAAGTACTCTTAGACTAACATCTAAATATAAATTAATAAACCAAAAGAATATTTGCCTTCATCTGTTTTAAAAACTCTTAATATATGCTTTTGTTTAATACATGTCACTTTTATATGTTTACTTTTTTTTTTCTTTGAGATGAAGTCTCGCTCTGCTACCCAGGCTGGAGTGCAGTGGCCCGATCTCGCCTCACTGCAACCTCCACCTCCCAGGTTCAAACGATTCCAGTGCCTCTGTCTCCCAAGTAGCTGGGTTTACAGGTGCACGCCACAATGCCCAGCTAATTTTTTTGTATTTTTGGTAGAGATGGGGTTTCACATGTTGGCCAGGTTGGTCTCGAACTCCTGGCCTCAAGTGATCTGCCCACCTTCACCTTCCAAAGTGCTGGGATTACAGGCGTGAGCCACCGCACCCCAGCCTATGTTTACATTTTATACTACAGTTAGAAATCAGTTTTAAAGGGAGCAAATATATGGCTCATCCATCAGTAGTGTGAATTAAGGCTTTCAGTTTAAGAAGAAAATTATGAACACAGCCCAAGTTCTCAAGTACCCATTTACGGAGGATCTTCCATTCTTCTGCCAAAGCTGATTTTTTTTTTTTTTTTTTTTGAGACTGAATCTTGCCCTGTAGCCCAGGCTGGAGTGCAGTGGCGCCATCTCGGCTAACTGGAAGCTCCGCCTCCCGGGTTCACGCCATTTTCCTGCCTCAGCCTCCCAAGTAGCTGGGTTTCACCCTGTTAGCCAGGATGGTTTCAATCTCCTGATCTCGTGATCTGCCTGCCTCAGCCTCCCAAGTAGCTGGCACTAAAAGAGCCTGCCACAATGGCCAGCTTTTTGTATTTTGAGTAGAGACAGGTTTCACTGTGTTAGCCAGGATGGTCTCCATCTCCTGACCTCATGATCCACCCTCCTCAGCCTCCCAAAGTGCTGGGATTACAGGTGTGAGCCACCGCACCTGGGCCCAAAGCTGATTTTTTAAGAAAACGTGTTAAGAAATAGAGCAAAACCAAACACGCAGCGGTTTCCTATGAAATGGCTTACAATGTGTATATTCTTGAGTGATTTTAAAAGTCCCAGCTTTTATTTAGTTGTATTTGCAACTGTTTAGTTAATATTTATTGACTTGTGCATAACTCTTAGGAATAGGAATGTATCTGTGAGTGGAGAGAAGTTTCCTGGTGCACTCAAATGAACTGTTTACTTCCTTTGCTAACTCTCATGTCTGGTTGGGGATCTAGAAGTTTCTAAGGCCCAAAACGGTCACCTGGAATACTGTGCTCAGGGGGATGGGTTACATTGTTTGGGTATGTGTCCTATTTGAATCATAGAAAGAGCTTTCTTTGTTTTATTTTAGTTGGTACTAGCCAGTTATATTGCTTGTCGCTAGCATTAAAAACTAAGAGCCCTGAAAAAGGCACACAACATTCCATAAGAGATGAAAAATGAACGAGACCAGCCATGAGATGCGTGACACAATGCAAATACAAATTAAGAGGATGCTGTGACTAGCATCCTCTTAATGCCAGAGACAGTGAGGCAAAGGTAGTTTTGGTAGTTTTGGTTGCATGGTGACAAAATATTTAAACTCAAAATACTTTAATCTGAATTAGCAATACGCACATCCTTGCCAAGCAAAAGCAAAGCATAAAACAAAAATAAACTTGTGCTGTGTTTCCTATCTCAGATAATATTACAAATTCAAGCCACTTTATCCCCAATTTCTAGCTCCCTAGACCTTCACAGCCATTAGTCACCATGTCTTGTCTATCATACCTCAAAATGTTTATCAAGTAAATACTTTCCTCTCCATTTTCATCATCTTTGCCTTGTTTTCAGCTTTATCCTTTTTCCAGTCACATATCATGACAGTCTCCACCACGCAACCTACACTCCTGCTTCAACAGACTATTTGCATGTACCAGAAACACCAAGTATTCTCTGGCTGCTCTTTGAGTTGACGCTGCGTTACCTCTGTCCATCCTTCAAGATCACCCACACCCCTTACTTCTAGAAGAATTAGCCCTTGTCTTTTTAGCGTCCTCCTGATCCTATATTGTCATAGCATTACCATGTGCATTACAATTAAAAGATGATAACTGCTATCTCTTCTAATACAAAATGACTTCTATTGAGGGCAGGACTTGTCTTATGTGACTTTTTATATCTAGCCCCTTTAACAAGGTTCAGCACCTGATTTTTAAAAATCAGTAATTCATTTAGTTTAATCATCTGACCACAGAACAACTGATTAACCAATGAAGCACTTAAAATTAGCAATTTGAGGTAAATCTATTCATTGATAACTTATATAGGATTTAGTTTGGCTTCAATGCTTTTCACAAGCTTTATCCACACTTTACAATGCCCTCATAGGTATCAATTCATGTTAGAAGAAATCAAGGAAGAAATTTCAGTAAAATCTTCATTCTTATCAGATGTGCTTGATAAACCACCACTTTCCTCATCTTAAACAGCAGGTAGTTCCTGGGGTTATGGACCTTACACCATCTCAGCATACAAATAAATTTTATTACCAAAATAAATAAATAAATAATAAAAAAACCTTCACAAAACATTTGGACAATGTCAGAAAGAAAAACTGATACTAAGAAAACTTAATAAATTCACTTCCTAAATGTTGAACCTGCTCTTAGTATTATATTAACTTTTATTTCACCAAATAGAAGAGTTTATCCTATGCCATATACATTTATATTTTCATCAAGAATAAGAAGCATCATTTTGCTAGAACTGTAATTATATTTTCTTTTCCTCAACATGATAAAAGTGTTGAAGTAGTTTTCCTAAGTGCTGTATAAAACCGGTTAAGAAACCAGTTTCCCACCCCCTTTAGACTTTAAACAATGAGCAGCCAATATGAAGTTCCAAATATATATAAAAATTATTTAAGAATTTACAAAGTAAACAGACAACCTACAGAATGGGAGAAAATTTTTGCAGACTATGCATCTGACAAAGGTCTAATATCCAGCATCTATAAGGAACTTAAACAAATTTACAAGAGGTAATAAACAGCCTCATTAAAAAGTGGGCAAAGGACATGAACAGAGGCTTCTCAAAGAAAGACACATGTGGCCAACAATCCTATGAAACAAAAGCTCATCATCACTGATCATTAGAGAAATGCAAATCAAAACCACAATGAGATACCATCTAACACCAGTCAGAATGGCTACTATCAAAATGTCAAAAAATAACAGATGCTGGCAAGGTTGTAGAGAAAAAGGAATGCTTATACACTTTTAGTGGGAGTGTAAATTAATTCAATCATTGTGGAAGACGGCATGGTGATTTCTCAAAGACCTAAAGACAGAAAGATCATTCAACCCAGCAATCTCCCTCTCTATATATATATACACAAAGGAATATAAATAAACACAAAGGATATATACATACACAAAGGAATATAAACCATTCTATTATGAAGACACAAGCACGCCTATGTTCATTGCAGCACTAGTCACAGTAGCAGAGACATGGAGTGAACCTAAATGCCCATCAGTGATAGACTGGATAAAGAAAATGTGGTGCTTATACACCATAGAATACTATGCAGCCATAAAAAATGAGATCATGTCCTTTGAAGGAACATGGATGGAGCTGGAAGCCACTATCCTTAACAAACTATCACAGGAACAGAAAAGCAAACACCATATATTCTCACTTTTAAGTGGAAGCTAAATGATGAGAACACAAGGACACATAGAGGGGAACAACACACACTGGGGCCTATCGAGGGTGGAGGGTGGGAGGAGGGAGAGGATCAGGAAAAATAACTAATGGGTACTAGGCTTAATACCCGGGTGATGAAATAACCTGTACAACAAACCCCATGACACATGTTTACCTATGTAACAAGCCCACACATGTACCCCTGAACTTAAAAAAGAAATTATAATGTCTGCAAATAATAGTAATATTTAACATAATATATTTAACATTTAATACTATTTTATTATGAATGTCCTTTAGTTAATTATTTTTGACCTCATTTTACAAATGAGGAAAATTAAGGAAAATAAAAGCTAAATAATGTGGGCACTATTACACAACCAGAAGGTGGCAGAGCCTGGATTAAAACGCAGCTATGAGTTCCAGAGTCCATGCACCTAATTGCAAAGTTTTGTAAGGTAAGCGGGGGAAAGGGTAAGAAAGACAGGGGAAGAGATGCTACCAAGCAGCTTAACCAAATTGTATTATTCAGTAACAACATGTGTTCTCTTTCAGAGTGTGTGTGTGTGTGTGTGTATAAAAATACACACACATTTATTTTACTCTGAACTATCTAGGATCTTTTTTCTAGAAAGGAGAAATATACAAATATACAAAATGTACAAATACATTTTGAAGAGGGAAACAGTTTTAAAAGACTTTTAAGTATTCTAGAAATCTTAGAAATGACAAGTTTAGATATCATGAGATTAAAGAGAAATAACCATGATTTTTTTTAAATGATCCTGGGAATGAAAGAGGTGGGTCTTCAATACAGTAACATTTAAATTCTCAGCTTCGGGATAAATTGAGTTTTCATTCATGCTCTGAACGCTCTTCCCTTAGCAATGAAGCCTCGGCATCCCTTTGCTTCTTCTGTGCCCTCGAGTGCGAACTGAGTTATGGCTGGCTGGCTCAGGAAGAAAATAACTATTACAAGACATAAGATGGGCTGGGGTGGGGGAGGGCTAAGGAAAGGCCTGCCATTTAGCTTGTAAAGTGCAGCAGCTGTGGCCTGTTTTCACTAATATCTGACATGTTTCTTTGGCCACTTGCCAAATTGAGCTGTACCCAACACTTCTCCCATCCTTCCTGTGCCTCCAGGATCCTTTGTAAATGCTACTTGAGACTCCGGTCTACTCCAAATCAATCCCCTCGGTTCCTTCCTCCCCTTAATGCACAGGCATCCCACCCTAATTAATTAACCCAACACCAGCTTCATCCAGGACCTTCCCACACTTTGCCCCTTCACGCAGCCCAGAAACATCAGCACATTCCTGACTTCATCACTTGTCAACTCCCTTTCTGTTAAAGACCAGTGTCCCCTTTCCCTGACCTGGCCTCTGATTTGATCTCACTTTAAAGTATCCCACTTTAAGAGACAGTAACAAATGCTGCCTTTTTCCTGTTTGGTTTGTTTATTCATGCTTACCCAGTCTATTATAATTAAAGACCAAGGGAATTCTAAGAAGAGTCCAGGAAGATGGTTTATGTGTTTGATATGTGGATAAATTCAATACTAGATTTGTAACAAAGTTCACTTCACCTATTGCTAACTGTGTGAACTTGGGTGAGTTTCCTAAGCTCTTGTCATTCATTCGAATATTTATTGAGTGCCTGTTACTATGCTACATTCTATTGTAAATGCTGATGCTGCAATTTAAACAGGGAAGCAAAATTACCCGCCCTCTGTGATGTTTCTATCTTAAAGAGGAAGAATAACTGTTAATAAATGGATGGATTTAAAAACACAGACATTTAAGAAAAAATAGAAGGAATGAGAGAAGGATAGGGAATGTCAAGATTACGAGTAGAAAGGAAGGTAGCAACTTGGAATAGAGTAGTCCCTAACTTCCTGATGTGATGCTTCACCAGGCCTGAGGTCATGCGGATAGCTGAGAAAAACGCATTCCCAAAAGAGGAAACAGCAAGTGCAAAGGCCCTGAGACAGAAGAGTGTTGCCTGGCGTGTTGAGCAAAGAGGCAGCTATGGCTGGCAGAGAACAAGAAAGCAGTAGCAGGTGATGTCAGAGTAACAGGGAACTAGAACTCAGAGGGCCTTGTACATGATAATAGAGAATGTGGGTTTTACTCTGATAGAAATGGGAAATCACTAAAGGATACTGAATAAGAGTAACATGATTTGATTTACCTCTAAAGAATCTCAACTAACTCCTCTGTAAAATAGTGTAAAATGTATAATAAATAGAGTGGCGAAGACCAGTCTGCCTGCTCAAATCTCAGTGCCACCACTTACTACCAGTGTGACTTTAAGCTAATTATTTAACCTTCCTAAGCCTTCATTTTCTCATTTTTTCCTTTTTTTTATTTTCTACAGAGGTAATCAAAAGTGTTCTCATTTTTAAGGTGGAATTGATAACAGTTCCCATTTTGTAAGGTTAAGAATAAATAAATCAAACAGTGCATATTGAAGTATTTAGTGCAGTGGATACCACATAGAAAGCCTGAGACATGCTGGTATTATCAGGCTGGAGAGAATCAAGTCCTATAATGTATGTGCAGTATTTGCTTGTGTTGCCCAGCATAGTGGCATAGTGAGCACTTACATGTCATCTACTATTAGCTACTAGCATTACCAACTACTAACCCACTGGCTGTTTTAAAGTAACTTTGTACATTTAAAAATTTTAGAATATACCACCTTAAAAGAATCAGAATAGCAAAAGTTCACAGATAATGTTCAGATGTCTCTGAACCTTCTTAATCAAAGTACTCTGCAAAGCACTAGAAAGTCATATGTATTTGGGTAAAAAAGAGAGTACACATGCATACTGTCTCTCTCTTTCCCTTTTGTTTTATCAAATATATAAAATAAAAGTTATATATATATAATTATATAGTAAACATATATATCTTTATGTATATATCTTCCCCTTTAAAAATTATCAATTTATGTAGACAGAGAATTTTATAGATAATTTTTAAAGCAGGGGAAATTATCTATATATACATAATATTTTAAAGAAGGGGAAAGAGTTAGTTAAGACAAGTTTCTGTGTGTTGCTGACCCCTGTTGGGTGGAAAAATTAAAATTGGTCTTCTGAAAGAAAGAAAAGTGAATTCTCAACTCCCTGGTCATGATCCTGACCTGGAACCTCCTCTCATCCATTTCATTGATTCCATGCGTATGGCCATTGATGGAGACACTGGAGGCCTACTGGTTCTTCACAGCCCTGCTTCATTACCCAAATGTTATGCAGCTCATACCTCATTTCTTTCCTGAGACCCAGGCTACCTTAAACTGAGAGGGTGGCTCTCATCTTTCTTTCCCTTGCCCACAGTACTCACACGCACATACATACTGACATACTCCCAAAACAAACACACGTCCCCCAAGCATAGGTCTCTTAGGAAACAACCACATATCCTAATCTGGTCTTGATAGTCAGCTCACAAGAACAAAGGAGAGAAAGACTAATGTAGAAACCTGCACTAAAGGCTGAGTACGGTGGCTCAGGCCTGTAATCCCGGCACTTTAGGAGGCCAAGGCAGGTGGATCACTTGCAGTCAGGAGTTCTAGACCAGCCTGGCTAACATGGTGAAACCCCGTCTCTATTAAAAATACAAAAATTAGGTGGGCATGGTGGCGGATGCCTGTAATCCCAGCTCCTTGGGAGGCTGAGACAGGAGAATCGCTTGAAACCGGGAGGCAGAGGTTGCAGTGGGATGAGATCGCACCACTGCACTCCAGCCTGGGCGACAGAGCAAGAGTCCACCAAAAAAAAAAAAAAAAAAAACCTGCACTAGAATAAGTCCTAGTTCTTTATTTTCTTTAAAGACAGACAAAATGCGATGTTTTAATTCTCATTTTACCTAATAATAAAGAAAGGATGTACCATTAAAAATCGAGTAGGAAATTATCCTTGTCTTACTGTCACTTTTTAAAAATTGTGCTATTCTGCACAGGACCAGTTTCTCTAGAATGTTCCCTTGCTGACTTTTCCTCTAGTAGTATCAGTTATACTGAAAATCAGTCGTACTCTTACTTTATTTTACTGGGCACCATCAAACTAACAGAAGAGGTATACAAAGGCAGGGAGAACTACCACTGATACAAGGCCTCTTCCTGATCGAAACGCGCAGCCGCACCTCTCTGTTCCGGCAGGTGGAATAGGCCCCCGACCTGGGATCTCTACCCAAAAGGAGGAGGTTAGAACACAGGTGTCCTATTCCCTTGAGTCCTCCATCATTTACCAGACAAAGCTGCGCAATTAGAATAACAAAATGCAGCCGGGAGAAATTGCTAACGCCTGTAATCCCAGCATTTTGAGAGGCTGAGGCTGGAGGATCACTTGAGTCCAGGAGTTCAAGCCTGCAGTGTGCTATGATCGGACCATTGTCGCCCGGGCGACAGAGTGAGACCCTGTCTTTAATAATAATAATAATAATAATAATAAATCCAAAACATCAAGAAATTGGGTGTGACCTTTTAAAATACACTTAGAAAGGGAACAGTTAGAATCTTAATTTCAGGGATACTTTACTCCTAAACCTCTTCTTTTTGTTTATGCAGAGATTGACCATGCCTACAGGAACAACTGGAAAACAGAAATGAAACCATATAAGCCAAGTACTCAGGCAATCTTTGTCCTCCCAGTTGACTTAAGAACACTTACGAAGAAAATGTGGCCTCTTTAGATCTCAGGTAAGGGATCCGGCTGCTCTCTTTTTCCTGATACACCTCCATCCTGCAGGATAGTTGGGAGTGAGGTGTGCTGAGAAGGAACAAGTTGTCCGCTTTAACTTGACAAGGCACGGCTTCCCCCTGCCTCCTACTTGAAGTATTCTAGTCTCTGGAATAAATGTTCAGGTGTTTTGGGTTTTGTCTCTTCCAGTTCCGCCCCTCTGCGCCTCTCCGGCAGAGGGCGCCTTTTCCACTGGGTCTCATTGTGGGCTGCTGGGAGTTTTATTCGGTTGGGGCCAGGAAGGAGCTGTGTTGGATCCGCGCCCCCTGACTGGGCGCCGCCTTTGGCCCCGTGAGCCCTGTCCCATCCCACGCAGAATCAATCGGGGCTCCTCCCGCGCCTGCTCCCTGGGGGCCAGGTGCCCGTGAGATCCCAGGCGCTCCACCAGGAGGCCCTGCCTGGATCGAAACTCTCACGCGCCCCGCCCTCTTGTTACCAGTTCTCTCCGGGCTTGTGGAAAGAGTTCTCCAAACTGGGATCTATACCCAGGAGGCGGTTAGGACACAGGTGTCCTATTCCCTTGCATCCTCCATCTTCTCCTACTCTCTGTTACTCTCCACTTTTGTTAGTTTGATGGTGCCCAGTAAAATAAAGCAAAAGAATGGAAGTGATTTGCAGTATAACTGATACTACTAGAGGAAAAGTCAGCAAGGAAACATTCTAGAGAAACTGGTCTTGTGCAGAATAGCACAATTTTTTAAAAAATGAGGATAAAACAAGGATAAATTCCTACTTGATTTTAACGGTACATCCTTTATTATTAGGTAAAATGAGAATTAAAACATTGCATCTTGCCTGTCTTTAAAGAGAGAACTAGCACTTATTCTAGTGCAGATTTTTCGTCTGTTTGTTTTGTTTTGTTTTGTTTTTTGAGATGGGGTTTCGCTCTTGTTGCCCAGGCTGGAGGGCAGTGGTGCGATCTCGGCTCACTGCATCCTCCGCCTCCCGGGTTCAAGTTATTCTCCTGCCTCAGTCTCCCTAGTAGCTGGGATTACAGGCATGTGCCACCACGTCTGACTAATTTTTGTATCTTTAGTAGGGACGGGTTTCACCATATCGGTCAGGCTGGTCTCGAACTCCTGACCTCAGGTGATCCACCTGCCTCAGCCTCCCAAAGTGCTGGGATTACAGGCATGA
>NW_012119376.1:11509004-11529245 GCF_000951035.1 Colobus angolensis palliatus | reverse complement strand
CAGGCTGGTCTCGAACTCCTGACCTCAGGTGATCCACCTGCCTCAGCCTCCCAAAGTGCTGGGATTACAGGCATGAGCCACCACTCCCGGCCTTTTTGTTTGTTTTGTTTTTGTTTTTGTTTTTGAAACGGAGTCTCGCTCTGTCGCCCAGGCTGGAGTGCAGTGGCGCCATCTTGGCTCGCTGTTACCTCCACTTTCCGGGTTCAAGCGATTCTCCTGCATCAGCCTCCAGAGTAGCTGGGATTACAGGCACTCGCCACCACGCCCACCAACCTTCCCCTTCTTGCTGCAATCTCACCAAGACCGCTCTTCTCTCCTGGGTAGCTGTGGTCTGCCCCTTTCTTGGATTCCTTAAGATCGGCAAGGAACGGGGAGAGAAAGCATGGCTAGCCAATAAGGAAACATGAACTGAGAAGTATTTCTGAAACATCACTCCTGTCAGCGTTATTAGAGTACTGATGGCCCATATTATGGTGTCGCTGGTTGTATGTCTTCCCCCGCACAGTGTCCAGTGCACCCTGAGGACAGGACTGCTTTTACTCTACGTTTGAATCCTCAAAAGGTACAGCACCCAGCCCAGTGCTTGGCACAGAGTCTATTAATGATTGATAAATAATAATCTACATCAAAATTTGGATGAGGGTTCTCATCTTTGTGTCCTTACTTTTATTTGAATTTGACCTTATAATTGGAAGTGCAGGGGACAAATATTTGCTACCATGTTGAAAATCTTAATACTACAACCCTACTCATTGATACAAATATTAGTAAGACTATGCTAGCTAAAGCATCTGACTACATGTTGATTGCTATCAGGATAGTGATGGAGTATTTTTGCTTTCTAAAAAATGTAAAGCTTTCCAGAGAAATCTGTCAAAATAATTATTACATCCTAACACCTTTTATTTTTTGGGGGGAGGGATGCCTAAAACATCAGAAATTTATTGTCTTACAGTTATAGAGACCACAAGTCTGAAATCAAGGTATCAGCAGGGACATGCTCTCTTAAAGGCCCTAGGGAAGGATCCTTCCTTCCTTCTTCAGGCTACTGGTGTTTGCTGTCAGTCCTTGCCATTCCTTGACCATAACTTCAATCTATGCCTCCTTCTTCACATAGCCTTCTCCCCTCTACTTCTGTGTCCAGATCTCTAGGTGTGTAAGGACACCAACCATTGAATTATGGCCCACCCTAATCCAGCCCCACTTCACTTTAACCTGCTTATACCTGCAAAGACTTTATTTTTAAATAAGGTTACATGCACAGGTCTGGGTAGACATAGATTTTGGAGGAATACCACTCAACCAAGTACAACAATTATATTTGGAGATTTTAACACTCCAGTTTCAGTAATCGAGAAAATAGACAAAAATCAGTAAAGATATATCAACCAACTTGATCTAATTGACATATGCAGAACACTATAACCAACAGTGGCAGAACAGTCTTTTTAAGTGCATTCAAAACATTCAACTAAAATGGCCATATAAAAACCAAATTACAATCAATTCCACAGGATCGAAATCATGCACAGTATGTTTTCTGACGATAACCGAAAGAAAACAGAAAACACAAACAAAAAGAAATATATAAAAACTCAAAATACTTGAAAATTATGAAAAAACCTAGTAAGACATTTCTAAGAACTTTGGAATTACACAACAAACTTCTCAATTTGTCCTGTATCCAAAGAATACATCAAAAGTAAAATTAGAAACATGTTGATCTGAATGTGACTGAAGACAATGAATGTAGTATCTGTTTTTATAAACATATCTGGAAAACTGGCATGTCATGAATGCTAGAAGTCAAAAACTGTTGAAGGGATGAGGGTATGATGGTGTCATACAGCTGCAGTTAGATAACCTACCTTTAGGTCAGTTGCTTGTTTTAGACACATTCTTATTTCATTAATATATTGATTCCTAAAACTCAGTACATCTACCTGCCTTCTATGGAAGTAAACAATCCTTAGATAGAAGCAACCAAGATTTTTGAGCTTTCAACGACTTGAGGAGATTTTATTTTTATTTTTATTTTTTTTTTGAGACGGAGTCTCGCTCTGTCGCCCAGGCTGGAGTGCCGTGGCCGGATCTCAGCTCACTGCAAGCTCCGCCTCCCGGGTTTACGCCATTCTCCTGCCTCAGCCTCCGGAGTAGCTGGGACTACAGGCGCCCGCCACCACGCCCGGCTAGTTTTTTGTATTTTTTTAGTAGAGACGGGGTTTCACTGTGTTAGCCAGGATGGTCTCGATCTCCTGACCTCGTGATCCGCCCGTCTGGGCCTCCCAAAGTGCTGGGATTACAGGCTTGAGCCACCGCGCCCGGCCGACTTGAGGAGATTTTAAAGGAAGTTTTAAAAAAATTAAATACATGTATATCCTGTAGCATATACAGTGCATACATACATATCTATGAACATGTATCTATATCAGTTTGTCACAGGGCTCTCTAACCTGTGATCTATAAACTTCGAGACATGATGAGAACTTTACTGAATATTCGGATTTTTCCATTGTGTGTGCCTTTTTCTGGAGAAGGCTATACAGCTTTCATTAGATTCTCAGAGAAACTCGTGAACCCAAAACTTTAAAAACTGGTCTTAAAGACAAAAGTGTATTTCAATACTATTCTTTACTGTTGATAGTATCTCTCGAATAGGGACCCTTTAGGGTCTTGGTTTGTTATTGAGATTTTGGATGCCCAACTAGTGAACATTGCAAAACGTTAGGAATAATCCTAATGCAAAGAACGACCAGATGTGATAACATAACACAGCCCCGTTTGAGATTCTTGATGTGTTTAAAATTTAAGTAGCGTTATATCTCTTTACAGAAGTAGCTTAAAATTAAAATGGAAACAGTTTTTATGCTGTCTCTGAAGCCAAAAATATAAATTCAACTCTGCACATTTTTTATTTGAAGGCATTCACAAATGACATGCAAGGAATAAACGCTGGCCAAAAGCCATAGCTAAGCATTGTGTAAAAAAAAAAAAAAAAAAAAAAAAAGTGTGTGATTTTAAGCCAAAAACTATTTAGGAATCAGTTTCTCATGTCCCAATTATTAAATTAGGAATAAAACCAGGAAAAAGATGTTTAAAGTGGTATGTTTTAAATATTAAGTATTCTCTTTAGGTTTAATAACAACTTTTAAAAATCAAACAAAATTGATTTAAAATTTTAAAACTTTTAAAAGTCAAACAAAATTGATCAACAGTCATGCAAAATTGTAAACAGTCATGCAGGACTGAAGAAGACTTCTCTATTTAGATTAACAAGAAAATGGTGCTAGAGGCAGCTTGGTGAGACACTGAGAACTAAAGTCAACAAAACGAATGTGTACTGGGAGAAATGATTTACACACATGTTCTGAATGCTTCTGCTTAGATTAATATTTTCCTTCAAATAAAACTGGTCAAGTTCAATAATGCAGCTATAAAGATGAATCTACAGTAAGCAAGTCATCTGGTCATTCAGAGCCAAGATATGAGTTATTCTAGAAAAGTATAAAATAACCAAAAGTACTTTGGAATCTCTAACTATAGCATGTATAAAATTTTTTGCATGTATGACAGTGTATAATGGAACCTCCAAACAAATCCAAACTTACAATGTCTTCAAGATGTAAGTGTCAGCATTATAAAGTATGGGAAAAGCAAGTACCTTATTTGGCATCCCATTTAAACCATATATGGCTTTTCTTTGCCTCTTGAGTAAAATGTCCTGCTATTTACCCTTAATTGTCATGCTAACATCCATCTCAGAATCCACTTCCATCTTGGAAAAGGGTTAGTAAGATGTACATGAATAGGTATCTCTAACAAATCTTGATAATTTGCCTTCAGAGAGGATACTCTAGAAATAACATCACAGCTAAGACATCCTCTTGACTTTGAACTCAAGTCAAGACTTAACAACGCATTTTTCACATTGTGGATTAAACATGTGCTTTCCTTCAGGGTGCTGTCAGAGTTAAAAATCAAGTATTAATAACTATATAAATGAATATAAGTGGAAGGTTTATGAGTCAAGGGAAAATGATACTTAGAAGGCAGTGTTACCTCCTGCTGTCTAAAACTGGTCTCAGGAAAGCCCAATGAGCCAGAGCCATCTCCTCTGCTGCTTTCTCTTTTCTGACTATCCAGGCATCATAGGATTGACAAATCCACATTCTTAAACTGTGTTTCCTAACTTAGTATGACACTAAGTGCTCGAAGCTGTTGTTTAGGAATCACCCTCTCACTCTAATAAGAACTTCATTATTACTGAGTAATAGCTCAGTAATGAGTTTTTTTCACTCTTCAGTAATGATTCCCAGATGACATAGTATAGGAGGAAAAGAAGCATTCTGAGAAGACATTCTGAGAAATGGTGTTTGGTGATCCTAATTACTATCAATGAAGAGTCACGCTCTCACTGTTTCATTGTTTGGGGCCAGTATACAGAAGTTGCTAATTCCAAGGCCTGTGGGGTCAGGTGGTTCTTGTGAGATCAATGGAGAACAAAAGTTTGTGCCCCTCATAAACGGGCAATCCGTGTCCCATTCCACCTGTTACCTTAGGAAAAGAACATGAAGTATGGCTTTTCAAGATTTTTCTCAAGATATCTTAGACATCTGGATTTTTATATGAATACTCCTGATTGTTAAATGCAGGCACGAATCCCAAATTCTTAAATATTCATAGGCCTGCAGACCTGACATAGCAGCAAATGTTTCACAAATCTGTGACCTCTAGGAAAAGAACTTCTTGAAACCAGGTTTAGCCATGTAGCCATGTGAACCTGGACTCATGACCTCATAGCTAGGGCTTCAGTGACTTCATCCGCAGGATGGAGGAGAAGACTGCCCTAACAGCAGCTCTGGAGTTCTTTACAAGGTGAGCACTCAACAATTCTTGAGTTATAATCATCCTCCCCACACCCAATTTCAGCTCTCAGATGAGGATATGACTTCTGACCTAACTGCTGACAAAGTATAAAGTGTACCTCAATCTATCAAGATCCAGTGTGGCTAGCTTTCTATACTCAATTCCAAAACATGAATGATTTTTAAAATTTATTGTGCTTATAAAATCAATTAAGATTCACTGTAGAAAAATTACTAAATACAGATATACAAAGGGAAACCTCCTTAAAATCCACCAAGTACCTTGACGTAAATCCTTTTAAATCTTTTCCTATGTGTATATTGTTTTTAGAAAAATGACATCATATCTAATGCATTTTTTATAGCCTGCCCTTTTTAATGAATATATTTACTCAATAAACACTGATTCTTTAGAGAAGTAGAAATATAATTCTTATAAGATTAATTTCAATTCGGGCTGGGCACAGTGGCTAATGCCTATAATCCCAACACTATGGGAGGCTGAGGCAGATGGATCACCTTGAAGTCAGGAGTTTGAGACCAGCCTGGCCAACACGGTGAAACTTTGTCTCTACTAAAAATACAAAAAATTAGCCAGGCATGGTGGCGCACACCTACAATCCCAGTTACTTCTGCCTCAGGAGACTGAGGCAGAAGAATCACTTGAACCAGGGAGGCAAAGGTTGCAGTGAGCCAAGATCGTGCCACTGCATTCCAGCCTGGGACAGAGCAAGATCGTTTAAAAAAGAAAAAGATTAATCTCAAATCATTTTTTTCAACATAAGCACAAATATGTCCACTTTGTCAATAGTATAGGGTTTAGGATTAAAAACACAAAACTAAACACCAAGTGCAAAGCAATTCTTCCCAAAAAAACAGCTTTCCCCAAATCACTCAGTAATTTAATGATAGAATTTCCAAAATATTAAGAAATCTAGGACTATTACCCTGTAATAATAAAGCCCTCAAAATCTAAAGAAAAAAATAGACCAAAATACATTTATTATTGAGATGTAAGGACAAAGTATTGGAGACTATAAGTTGTTAATAGTCTGAATAATGAATCTAGAGAAAATAGGAGGAAAACTGTTGGGATCACTGCAACCAATTCTGAAAATTCTAGAATGTATATGTGATCGAAAAGAGAAAAAATAAGTACACTTCATCTGTATTTATATATTTAGATAATATATTAATATACATTAAATAGATTTAGATATATATTAATATTAAATATATTTATGTTTATTAAATTTATGAAATATATTAGTATTAATATATACTAAAATGCAATATAGAAGTAAAATGCAAAGTATATTGAACCCTCTACTAAATCTCTTAATTAAAACCTAACTGTTTTATTACTTTAGGATTCAACAGTGGTACAAATTTAAGTTCACATTTTCCTGGAGGACTTAATTAGTGAAATAAATGACTAGAAGACTAATTCATAGCAGAGAAATAAAAACTTGGCATTTTCGAATGTGGTATCTTTGTCGAATCTCCCTCTATTGACCTTCTCTTGCAAAGTCTGACAATGTTACAAAAGTACATAGCCAAGAGTGAGTGAGGCACAGAGCAAATGTGAAAAATGCTCTTCTGTTATACAGCAAGACAGTGAAATGTTTTTCTTAGAAAAAAATTCTCTCCCTATCAATAGTTCCAAATACTAATGCAGACTTCATTTCCAAATAAGTTTCTTATGTCAATCTGTTTTAAATAAATTCTGATCACTTTAAAAGCAAAACTTGGAAGAAAATTACTTGTTAGTGGCTTTGATCTGTTCAATAGTCTCACAGTGTACTCTCAAACTTGGGTGAACCAGGATTAAATTCCAGTAGTCTTACAGAAAAAAGACACACAAAAATCTACTAAAGATGCCATATCACTAGTCTTATACTCATAATGAGAAATTATTAGGCTCATCCAAAGATGAGAGAACTTGCCATATTTTCAGTCGCTTCATGTTTACAAGCCACAGATAAACTTCCCTGCAAGGCATCCTGTTCTCCATTCCTGAGATTAAATAAATCAATAATAAAAATCATCTTGCGATACAGATGCTTCCTTCCCCAACCAAAATATTCTTATAAAAATTTAACAAGAAAATTTTCAAACATCTCATAATGTTGTTTTTACAAAGCAACTGTTAGTTATAAACAAGTCTTTTAGGTCTCAAGGAGATTTAAGATACTTCAAAGCCTTGGTCTAAACCCTCTAAATCCAGGTTGCTTTCATATAGTTTCTAAAACATAGTATGCTAAATTTAATGTTTTAAAAAATGTTTTAAGTGTTTTGTTATGCACTGGAAAAATTTAAACAGATCTTATTCTAAGAAATTAGCATTTTCTGGAACTTCCATTTTTACTAATTCCTTTATAAAAAATAAAGAAACGAGTACCTATGTTAACTGTTTTTCTGTAAATGTTTTCAAACTTATTAAAGAAATAACACATCTCATCTACCCAAGGCAGTGTCCATTAACATATTTTTATGTACATTTAAAAAAGAAATTCCTCACAACCTAGTTGTTACAGATGTTTCTCTTAGTGACTCTTCTTATCAGGAGAGAGACTGATCTGTCTTCTTTTACTATATCCTATAGGTCAGTGGCAAGAAAAAACAAATAAAAGCCATTTTAATAATTATTAGAAGTTTGTGCAAATATTAATTACAAAAACCTGCTATTCTGAATTGTTCAGTTAATATTGAATGCTACATAATTTTTTAATTGACTTGAATAATTTATAAAAAATGCATAGTGGTATTTATTTTAAACTAAAAGTTATAGTATACATTTTTTTTCCTGTCAGCTTTAAGTGATGGTATAGATTGGGCTTACCCTGACAGGTTTGGGTTATCTGAAATAAAAGAAGTCACAGTTTCTTAGGGCGGTATTTTTTATTTCATAAGAGTGATTCAATTGGACTGAATAAATAATTTCTCAGTTTTCCACTGTTCTTTCCTGGGAAAAAAAGGGTTGTATACAACAATAATTTATTATTTCTTGTTTTAGTACATATTTTGAAAGTTTTACAACCAAAAGGAGCACAGATAATTCTTCAAAGGTCCATTTCCTCTGAAATAAAATCATGTGTAGCTCTTACCACCGGCTGGACGTATTTCCCTTAATTTCAAAATAAAAGAAGCAAATGTTGGTCTATTTGTTATACTTGTTATTATTTCTGTTTATCCATGCAAAATGACAGAAGCCTTAAGAGACATTCATTTACACCAGTTTTGCACAATGAGATCCTGTAATCTTTCTGTTGCATGTGTAATATATAGAAGGTGTTAATTACTTAGCAATTGAATAGGCAACCATTAAAAAAAGAAAGAAAGTCATATTATGAGATTTAATCAGAATTGAGTCATGGTTATAATTATCTGTTACTTTATGCTTCCTGAATTTTCAGATTGTTCCAAAATAGATTAAATATGCATATTTTTAAAAGAAGGAAATTAGGATAATAGTTTTTAATGTTCCAAGGACTTGTCTATTGATCTCCTAACCCATCTTTTAAATACACACAGACATTAAAAACACAGGAGTAATAGAAACCAGAGTTCTTTCCTTGAAGGAAAAATTATGTAATTGATTTTCAGTTGTATTTTGTAAGGATTGCCGCTAAAAAAATACTATACTATAGTGAAAACTGAGTTTATTCTGTCTCCTATTACAAAATTTAAAATTTAATAATTTTCTCTGTTTATTCTTCTAACAATCCTAAATATGAAATTTTATTTTGAGCACTATGTACCTAATTTTGTTAGTTACTGCAGAGTGGCAAGTTCAAGTTCTTTTAAATCTCCTTCTTTTTTCACACACATGTGCACACACACAAAAGCACAGAGTTGTATATCTGAACACATAGTAATTATTCAAGCAATCATTGGATATCTACGGGACACTCATGGTGTTAGACAATAATAGAGCTCGGGTTCCTAAAGTGGGAAGATCAGTGTTTACCACAGTTGCTTTGTCCTCTGTATTTTCATCAAGATCCAGCCCCCACCCATTAACACAGGATCTACAAAAGAATTAAACTAAAACATTTTAAATTCCCAATGAGATACATGCTTATCTTCCAAATATTCATTCCCTCTTCCCTAGAATAGAAGCCTTGAAAGCCTGTGTAGTAAAATAGCCCAAACTGTTTAACTGTCCAGGTAGTAATAATAGTAACTTGTATTCTTATAGTGCAAGGAGACAAGAGAGAAGATGATAAAATGCAAATTTCTGAATTCGATTCAAAAGTCCATGATAAATTTGTTCTTCCCTCCTACAAAGAAAACAGATACCTGGATTTTATAGTATATTTATTCCATCATTCATTCTCTTATTTATTCACTTATCTTTGTGTCTTTTAAGTTTAACTGGAAACCATTAGACAGTCTATATAATGGTTTTAGAAAGTGATTTGCATGCTACCAATGTCAAAATATCTAGAGTTTAAAAAGACATATGCACATGTATGTTCATCACAACATTATTCATAATAGCAAAGACATGGAATCAATCTAGATGCCCATCAATGGTGGACTAGCTAAAGAAAAGGTGGCACATATACACCATGGAATACTATGCAGCCATAACAAGGAATGAAATGACCTTTGCAGCAACACGGACACAGCTGGAGGCCATTATCCTAAGTGAATTAATGCAGGAACAAATAACCAAATACCACATGTTCTCACTTATAAATGGGGGGTAAACATTGAGTGCAAAGAGGGAAACAATAAACACTGGGGCCTACTTGAAGGTGGAGTGGGGGAGGAGGGAGAAGTTCAAAAAACTAACTTTTGGGTACTGTGCTCACTATCTGGGTGACAAAATCATTTATGCAACAAATCCCAGCGACATGAAATTTGCCCATGTAATAAATCTGCACATGTATCCCCTGAACCTAAAATAAAAGTTGAAAGAAAAAGAAAAAGAAAACATAACCCAATTAATTTGGCTTAAAAGAGTTACAATACCAAACTAACTTTGACCTTCCTAGAAAATTCAGATGGAATAGTTTCTATCATATTAAATATCCACCAACTAATTTGTAGTATTTATAAGATGCTATGCCTTTATAAAAATCACAGAAACCTCATTTGAACACTGATGGTTCATTTATAACTTTTCATCATTTTTTTCAAAAGTCATTATTAAAGAAGTGTTTGTTAGGCCGGGCACGGTGGCTCACGCCTGTAATCCCAGCAGTTTGGGAGGCTGAGGCGGGCGGATCACGAGGTCAGGAGATCGAGACCATCCTGGCTAACACAGTGGAACCCCATCTCTACTGAAAATATAAAAAATTAGCCAGGCGTGGTGGCAGGCACCTGTAGTCCCAGGTACTCAAGAGGCTGAGGCAGGAGAATGGGGTGCACCAAGGAGGCAGAGCTTGCAGTGATTGAGCCACTGCACTCCAGCCTGGGCGACAGAACGAGATTCTGTCTCAAAAAAAAAAAAAGTGTTTTGTTTCACACACACACACACACACAAACATTAATTACTATATTCTATTCTGAGGACAGTTTGTCAAGATGCTACTTGTCCTGTGATATGTAAATAACATATTTATGTTATAAATTGCTAGTTGTCCTGTGATATGTAAGTAACATGTTTATGTTATAAATTTCTGTGTCATTAAGAAGATAAATATACACAGCTATAAGAAATATTAAGTTTATTTATATTCATGAAAGGAAGTCAGGTCTCTTTTCTTGCAAAGAAAATTACGAGAGAATAGTTGTGCAATGAAGAAGCTTATGTCTGGTGTGCCCAAGTACCTTGTCAAACAGTTCCGACATTCTTCATTGCACCAAAGCACCTTCCTACAGTATTCAACACCCAAATATCCTTGGTTCCACGTAGAAGCACACTTGGAACCAAGCTTTCCAACACTCAAGGGAATGTTTGCTGTGTAGAGTATCTTTTGAAGTGCTAGTCAGGACAAAACAGTAAAAAGCTTTAGCCAATAAGATGTCAACTGAGTGAAGTATCCTCACCTGAACTCCATACCACAAGAACTATGCTGCCATATTTAAAATTCTGTTCTCAGACAACCAGCTGTACCCAATTCCAAAACACGCTTCTTGCCTATACAGGTTTTTAAAAAGGGACTTCAAGGTAAGGGATTAGCGTGCATCAAGGTTTAGAACACAGATGCATTTAATCAAGATCACACATAAGAGAAAGGGAATTGGAAAGCTCTAAAATCCTGTTGAATCTCATTGCATTAACTCTACAGCTTACACAGTCCAGGAAAGCCCATGTTCTCTTTCAAACAAAATATAATACTGGATCTGGACTGCTGAGATTATAAAAGAGTCAATGACATCTTTTTCAGGGGTTATTATTTTAACCCTGATGCCATAGTTGCCTGAGTAACTAGAATCTAAGATTCTTTCTTGCTAATTGAAAGAGATCTACTTTATTTCATTTGAAACATTCTATATGTTGAGATTTTTGGCCAAGCACAGTGGCTCACGCCTGTAATCCCAGCACTTCGGGAGGCTGAGGCAGGCGGATCACCTGAGGTCAGGGGTTCAAGACCAGCCTGGCCAACATGGCAAAATCCCATCTCTACTAAAAATACAAAAATTAGTAAAAATTAGTTGGGTGTGGTGGCACACGCCTGTAGTCCCAGCTCTCTGGAGGCTGAAGCAGGAGAATCACTTGAACCAAAGAGGCAGAAGTTGCAGTGAGCTGAGATCACGTCACTGCACTCCAGACTAGGTGACAGAGTGAGACTCGTCTCAAAAAAAGTCAAAAAACAAACAAAACTAAACCAAAAAAATCATATACATTGAGATTTTTGCAAAAGCATTGCTGATACTACCAAAGTAAGTTTTCTGAATTATCTGCAATTATTAATATGTATTAACTATATAGTAATAACCGCTAGCTCTATAATTCACTCTGTGCAATGTAAACCTTCATTCAGTTGGAGTTACATTCGTTATTTCAAAGATAGTAAACTGCTGTGTGCTACAGATCCTGTTCCATGTAACTTTTGAGTTCCGAAAAGGTCTCAGATAGTCTAAGAGGTGCTAGGTGAATCTGTATAATAAATAACACTTTTATAATATCCTAAAGCAGAGAGATTTTAATAGCTATAGTTGGAAATCAATAAATATCTGTTGGATAAATGTATAACCCCTTTATACAGAGAACATGTATAAGTGCTAACAGCCATTCATACAATCCAATATCATACCATATTATGTCCCTGGAGTTCTACTTTGGAAACGTTGTTTTAAAATACATGGTGGAGCCAGATTCATCACCATTGCAAGACAGAATACCAGAAGTATTCTGTTAAACCTCCTAAACACACACACACACACACACACACACACACACAAACAAAAACAAATAAGCCTGCTGCCATAGAAATCAAATATTCCTGGATAGGATCAAACCAAAAAAAAGGTTAAAGAAGCTATGCTTACCAAATGGAATAGAATATTACATAAAGTGTAAGATGCATATTCTATGGGAATATAGATGCTCCTTGACTTACGATGGGAGTTACCTCCTGATGAACCCATTGTAAGCTGAAACTATCATAAGTTGAAAATGCACTTAAAACACCTAATATACCAAACAGTATAGTTTAGCCTAGTCTACCTTAAGTGTGCTCAGAACACTGACATTAGCCTACAGTTGGGCAAAATTATCTAATGCAAAGCCTATTTTATAATACAGTGTTGAATATCTCCTGTAATTTATTGACTACAGTGCACTGTGTAGTATCTGTTGTTTACTGTTGGGATGGTGTGGCTACCTGGGAGCTGCACTGCCCAGCGCCAGAAGAGGGTATCATACATATCCCTAGGCCAGGAAAAGATCAAAATTCGAAATTCAAAGTGTGGTTTCTACCAAATGTATATTGCTTTCACACCATTGTAAAATTGAAAAATTGTTAAGTTAAACTATTGTAAATCAGGGGCCTTCTGCATAGGAAGTACAATAGCAAGCATTCAAGAAATAGGTATTAGTAGGCCGAGCACAGTGTGTCACACCTGTAATACCAGGACTTTGGGAGGCTGAGGCGGGCGGATCACGAGGTCAGGAGATCGAGACCATCCTGGCTAACAGGGTGAAACCCGTCTCTACTCAAAATACAAAAAAATTGCCAGGCTTGGTGGCAGACACCTGTAGTCCCAGCTACTCAGGAGGCTGAGGCAGGAGACGAACCTGGGAGGCAGAGCTTACAGTGAGCCAAGATCGCGCCACTGCACACCAGTCTGAGCGCAACTGAGCGAGACTCCGTCTCAAAAAAAAAAAAAGGAAAAAAGAATTGGGGATTAGCAGAATAAAAAAAAAATCATCCAAATTGAACCAGATGGAAAGTCCATAAGCAAATATAGTTAGTTCCTAACACTTGAAAGTAACTTAATTTGGTTAATTATATTAATTTGCCTAGATGCAAACAAAACAAATATTTTTCTGTTTTCTAGATCCCTTGTTTCCAACTGGTTCAAATAAATAGACAATCTTCATTCCTATGGTACTTCTTAGAGATAAACCACATGCATGTATCAGAGAAAACAACTCTCAACCTGGTAAATGAACAGGAAAAACTTGGGTTAGAATTCTACTTCTTCAAGGTAGGTAGCAAACTTCCATGATATCACATGGACATACAGACCAAGTTATGCTTGGCGCTATCTACACAATCAGGGCAGAGAACATAAAAACTTGGACATGAATGTTCACAGCAGCATTATTGATAATAGTCAAAAAATGGAAACAACCGAAATGCCCACCAACTGAGGCATGAATAAACAAAATGTGGTGCATCCATTCAATGGAATATTATTCAGCCATTAAAAAGGATAAATTACTGATACATGCTACAACATTGATGCACTTCAAAAACATATGCTAAGTGAAAGAAGCCAGCCATCAAGAACCACAAATTGTATTATTCAATTTATATGAAATTCTAAAGTAGGCAAATCTATAAAGACAAAATAGATTAGTCGTTGCATAGGGCTGGGGTTGGGAGAGGAGAATAGGAGTGACTGCCAATGAGCAAGAGGTTTCTGGTGAAAACGTGGAAAAGAGGTTTGAATAATTATCTGAGATTAGATTTGTTATTTGGAGGCACCGTTACCTACTTAATTTCCTTCACAATTCAAATTCACTAGAAAACTACTGTTGGCTGTCCTTTTTTGATAATGTAATTCCTGTATTTCTAAACTGTTTTTAAGGCTTTTCTTAATCTCTCCCTTTAAAAAATACTGAGACAGTTAAAAGTACAATAGACTTTTGTAAATTTTACTTTCAAAAGAAGATAATCAAAAGTGATACAATTATCACAATTGGCATTCAATTATTGTTTTGATCTTAATACTTTATTCTCCATTCATTTGTTGTTGTTTTTTGTCTGTTCTAATGTTATAATAACTTACCTCAACTTTAACAAAATGAAACTTTGTTTTCATGCTTTATTAACCTGAAGCTAATAATTTTACCTTAGGTGTTATCAAAAATGACTTATTTTTAGGATAAGTTAATATCTCAAGCAACAGTATTATGCTCTGCCACCTACCAAACTCTGGAGTGAGAAAATCCAATCAGTTTAACTGACTTTGCACAATTTAACCATCAAGTAAATTCCATATGTGGGCTTGGTGGCTCATGCCTGTAATCCCAGCACTTTGGGAGGTCGAGGCAGGTGTATTGCTTGAGCCCAGGACTTCAAGACCAGCCTAGGCAACATGGTGAAACCCTATGTTTTCTAAAAATACAAAAATTAGCCAAGCATGGTAGCGTGCACCTGGGAAGGCTAAGGTGGGAGAATCCTTGAGGCCAGGAGGTTGAGGCTGCAGTGAGCTGTGATTGCACCACTGCACTTTAGTCTGGGTGACAGAGTGTGACCCTGTCTCAAACAAACAAACAAAAAATCTATGATGGACAACTTAGAAATCTAATTTGATAATCCTAATCCCTCATGTTCTCTAAAAGGTTCAAGAAACAACAATTGTAACACTGACATCTAAATGTAATTTGTAAAATATTTCTCATGCTCTCCCTGGTATTCTCCTTAAAATCATTCTAGCTTTCCCAGAACCTAGACAATATTGTCTTCTAGTTAAAATTTTCATATGCTGATGTTTTCTGCCATTTCTGTTTGGCAGAAAAGCAAACTGGAAAACTGGATAAATGAGAAAGAACTCAAGTAACAAAAATTATATGTCATTCTTGGCTCCACTAACAGTTCCAAACCTCTGAAATGTGGTAGATCTTTTTCCAAAGGAAGACCTTACTAATTCTCAGTGTAGATCTGTACCTTATCTTTATCACTGTTTAAAATCCATCTCTAAATAACAAATAGGCCAAGATCTCCAAAATCGATAATGAGGCAACTGCTCAACAGTGTTCCATAAGTTCTTAACCGTAAGAGTGATGCTACAGTAGAAAGTAAACCATGAGGCATTATGCATCTTGACTGAAAATTCCACCCCACACCCACTGAGCTAATCTGAAGCTGCCATAGCAGACAGGGAAGTTGGAAGTAGAGACCTTTGCATAGGCCATCACCCCTCGCCATCAATCAAAAGGAATTCTACTGAGAGCCTAGAACTCTGCTCAGCAGCATAAAGACAGAGCCAGGCAGAA
Source organism: Colobus angolensis palliatus (assembly GCF_000951035.1). Lineage (NCBI taxonomy): Eukaryota > Metazoa > Chordata > Mammalia > Primates > Cercopithecidae > Colobus > Colobus angolensis. The sequence goes on along the minus strand of NW_012119376.1, from coordinate 11,513,756 downwards.
ACAACTCCAGAGCCACACCTCCTCTGAAAGACAATTGTCAGGTGAGATGTTCAAATAAAATCACTGGGGATTATCCACTATCTCCCCAAGAAATTCAAATGTTAGGAATATGAACACAACACATACTCTTTTTTAGTACTTTATAAAGTTCAACAGTTTTGATGATAATCACATGTATGCCAAATGATTTGTAAAGTGTAAAATTTGAAAAAGATCAGATATTAAATAATAAATTGAATGAGAAAAAATACAACAATAAAAAAAATTTTATTAATGGACCACCAGTTTTTGCTTTTTTGAAAAGAAATATTATAATAAGGTTATTGGTTCAAATAAAACCTACTTGACACTCTTGCAAATGTTTAGGGAGGGAAAGTGTGTCTCCCTTTTATTTACTGTTTCTCTCTGAAGCCAATTTCATTTGTTTTAACATTCTGGCCATCTGCATTCATTTAATGTGGGTATTTTCATGGATAATTTACCTTATATATGAAATGTAAAAGACATCTGGAATAAATTCATTGCAAAATTGATGTTACCTAGTAACATCTAGTAGTAGTTCATCTACTAGAAGTAACATCTTCCTAGTAGTTTATTTTCACCAAAATAAAATGAGTGAGATTTGCTGCTTTCTTCTGATTTTTTTTTCTACTTCAGTAACAGTTTTAGAAGCAAAACTGCTTCTAATTAAAAGATAATTATCTTTTACTTTAGATATCTTGAAGTTTGCTCGAAGTCATTCTGAACCCCTTTACAAAAGCTACCTGCGGACCAATCCTGGGGCTCATATTAATTTTACAGATGTCGGGCACCCAGGGTTGCCCCTAGTAGGGGAGGGAGGAGTGCTGGATGCCACGTGTAAGTTAGCAATCATCGGCTCTATTAAAGCGGTTCCATATCTTCCAGCCCCGCACTCATGATTCACAATAATGCCTAGTGTTAGCACTCACTAATCGACAATTTGATGGGGAAGGTGAGGAGGAAAACGACCCTGGAAGCAGAGTGCTGGTTTCACACCCGCTGGGTATCTGTTACATGTGAATTTCCTCTGGCGCCAGCAGGTATTTTGAGCAGGCAGCTAGAGGGATCCCAGAGGGGAAAGATGGGAGTGCGTAAGATGGAGCTGTAAACCTGCGGATCAAAGCTTTAAAGATCCTAGAGGAAATCGGTAACATCCGGATTGATTGGCCGAAGGGGTTTAAGTGGAATGTGGAAGATAATTCGAATTTCTGAGGTTTAGAGGAGCAGGGGGAAGAGGGTGGAAAGGTAGGGAGTAAACCAGATCTCAGAGAAGAGCCCATGTTAGACAGGCTCACGTGGAAGATGGGAGGCTTTACCCTCGCTTTTAACCTTGGGGACCCCAGAGGGCAACTCCAGTCAGAAGATAGTGCCAGCGTGCAGGTGATGGGCTGCGACCGCTCCCAGTGACCCTACGAAACCCGGAGGGGAGGCTGAGGCTCTGAGGCCAGACAGGGGAGCTGAGGATCGCGGAGAGGCCGCGGCGAATCTTCCCCGGAGGTCTAGGAGGCAGAGCCATTAAAGCCAGGCTGCCCGCTGAAACGCACAGTAAAAGTGACTGCGATTTATTTGGATTAGTCACTATAAAGGTCTGGGGAGACAGCTATTTATTCGATACGGGACCTTGACAAATTGGGCAGTGCAAGAGAGGACAGTCCCTCTGACCTCAGGCGGTGCTGGGGCGGAAGGTAGGATCCTCCCACCTGCTGCTGACCCCAGGGGGCGTGCATGCCCCGCGGGAGCGCATCTTCACCTGCGGACGCGCGGCTGCAGCGCTGCCGGCCCCAGCCAGCCAGGGTGCCCCCTCCGGCTTGAGGGGCTTGAAGAGTTCGGACTGCTGCCTCCAGGCCTCTAAGGGAGATTTCCGCTAACTCTCTGTCGGCACCTTCTCCCCAGCTTCTGGGACGGTCACCAAATCTGAGTTCCTGCCCAGTTACCCTGCAGGTGACCCAGTACCCGCGAAGGGTTCACCTGGATAAAAGGCATTTGGTCTGGCAGCATCCGGGTCATAGATCTGAGAGGTCGTTTAGAAGTCTTTTTTTTTTTTTTTTTTTTTTTGCGCCGACAAGTGATGTCAACGTGAAATTTAATTCCACTTAATATTAAAGGTAACTAAAATATACTGGTTCCTAACAGCAGATAACCCTTGGTGTCAGTGACTCTGCAGCAGATCCGCTCCAAAACCCTGCAAGCCTTGCTCCTAATGTGAAAAGAACAAACCACTGCCAAATTCATTCGTTCTGTATTTCTGAACTTTATTTCTGTTGTTAGTATATTAGGTGCTACATTAAAATCCTTTAAAAACAAAGATATTTGTATTAAATATCTATGCACAAACATAAATAGGTAAATTTCTAACTGCAATGCAATCAAAAGGAATTATTTTTCCGGAAGTCTATTACTTTTAATGTAATTTATTGCTGCCTCAGCTTTAAGGCCAACGCTGTTTTATCAGAATATGCAGCCTTAGATATCTAAAATACGTAGTTCTGAACAAGAACTCCCCTGTTGATAACAAGTAAACCTAATCACTTTGCTTTCAGGATCTTAAACAGCACTTTTTAGATAGGACAATATCTAAAAAGCTGTGCATGAAGCAGTGAGGTTAATTTAATTGTTTGCCTTTATTTTGGTTAAAGACCTAAGACTGGGAGAATAAATTGAATAAAATTCTTTCTTATTCAGTAAAAGGAATCAGATCCCTTGAGTTAAAAAGATGAAAGTTCAATGTGGCCAGAAGATGAGGGTTTTAGCCCTTTTGATGGAGACTATTTGAACCTGAAAATTTTGCGTGGCTATCTATCTTGCTAAAAGTCAGGGTGAGATAAAGTGTAATCTGGCTCTGATTTCGCCTGGAAAGAAAACATTGAAATGACTGCTCATTTATCACTGTGCCCACCCTCCCCCTCCTCCACCTTGGTTTAATTGACAATGTAACACCAAGCTGTTTGTGTCTTCCCTTGACTGTTGGAAATGAAACCAATCCGGTTGAAGGGAGGGTTCTAATTATCGGGTTTATTATGTAAAGAAATTATAAGAAAAAGTAGAGGAAGCAATTGTAAAATCTCTACGGTCTGCATGAACACTAGAGAACCATCTAAATTTTGTGATAATTCATCAGGCTTTCCTTCTTATATGACTGCTTGGTGAATCTGCATATATAGGTTCCTGACAAAAGCAGCTATTTAAGAGATTAGTCAAGATACTATTTGTGGCACTGTTGTTAAACTGATTGCAAGGCTACCTACTTAATGATTATGGAAAGCAAAATGATCAGTCCAGATAGTTATTTTAGCCAAATAGGCACAGCATTAATTTCTTCTAAATAGATGCCTAAACTAACAAAAGAAAAAAAAAAACCAATATGCATATATATTAAAATTCAATCTCAATTATAATCATTTATGTAATATTAAAATAATAATAGTATTATCTTTCGAGTGGTCTAATTAGTCAAAATTTCCTAGTATGTAACACCCAATATTGACAAGAATTCAACGAAAGAGCCACTCCCAAATACTGTTTGAGAATGTTTAAATTAGAACAACCTAGGAATGTCCAAAGGCATTAATAAAAGACTTTAAAATGCATATACCCTTTAAATTTAGCAATTCTGTTTCAGGGAGTTTATTTGATAAAAAAATGAGGATAGACACAAAGATTTTACTTAGAGAATATTCACAGTAATAAAAAAACTAGGAATAAATATATACAACATGAAAAATTGTTTTGTCATCAATTATGTCATAGAAGAAAATTTTATGACATTCAAAGATGTTTATGATGTTAGATCACAAAATGGATTATCATAAAATATAATTCATTTTTTGTGAAAAATAAAATCATAAAAAAGATCTGAGAAGATATATATAGAGGTGGTTTATCACAGGATAATGATGTTCTACTTTTTTGTTCAAAAGTTTTACATGTATATAATTTTAAAATACAAAATGATTATATTATAGAAGTATTTTTCCTTTATCCATGTTGCAATTTAAGTTGTTGGCTTTTTTCTTATTGGTTTGAAAATTTCTTGATAGATTAAGGAAATGAGCTGTCTTTCTATCATATATTTCCAAATGTTTTTCTACTTGAAATGTGTCTTTTTATTTTATTTTTACACGTATATGTAAACACATTTATCAATCTTCTTTCGTGGTTTTTAGGTTTTACATTTGCTAAGAAAGCTCCCTCCCCTGCATACACACACACACGATGAAATTACATTTTTAAAAACTTTTCTCACTTTTCTTCTAGTACTTTTATAGTCTTAATTTTTTACTTTTAAATCTTCCCCTACCCTGTATACATACAACACGATAAAATTACATTTTTAAAAACTTTTCTCACTTTTCTTCTAGTACTTTTTATAGCCTTCATTTTTTATTTTTAAATCTTCAGTCCATTTAGAAATTATTTGGGTTCAAACAGTGAAGTAAGGATATAGTTTATTCGTCCTAACACAATTTATGGAATATATTTTTCCACTGATCTAAAATATAAGCTATCCCATAAATTAAATTTTTATTTATATTTGAGTTTCTAGGCTCTTCACATTGGTTGAATAATGTATCTGTTTACTCAGGTGTCAACACATAATTATTTAAATTAGTATATATATTTGTTAATATATACACTAATATATATTAATATATATACTAATTATACTAATATATATTAGTGTGTATATGTACTAATATATATATATAACATTCCTTCCTCATTACTGTATTA
>NW_012119376.1:11457973-11507079 GCF_000951035.1 Colobus angolensis palliatus | reverse complement strand
TATCTTGATCTCGTGACCTCGTGATCTGCCTGCCTCGGCCTCCCAAAGTGCTGGGATTACAGGCATGAGCCACCATGCCCAGCCCGTATGTCATCTTTTGAGAAGTGTCTGTTCATGTCTTTGGCCACTTTTTGATGGGGCTGTTTTTCTCTTGCAAATTTGTTTAAGTTCCTTATAGAAGCTAGATATTAGATCTTCGTCAGATGCGTAGTTTACAAATATTTTCTCCCATTATTTAGGCTGCCTGTTTATTCTGTTGATAGTTTCTTTTGCTGTACAGAAAATTTTCAGTTTAATTAGATCCCATTTGTCAATTTTTGCTTTTGTTGCAATTGCTTTTGGTGTCTTTGTCCTTGCCCATTCCCATGTCCAGAATGATATTGCCTAGTTTGTCTTCCAGTGTCGTTATAGTTTTGGGTTTTAAATTTAAGTCTTTAATCCATTTTGAGTTAATTTTTGTATATGGTATAAGGACAGCGTCCAGCTTCAATCTTCTGCATATGGCTAGCCAGTTATCCCAGCACCATTTATTGAATAGGAACTCTTTTCCTCATTGCTTCTTTTTGTGAGCTTTCTCAAAGATCAGATGGTCGTAGATATACGGCTTTATTTCTAGGCTCTATATTCTATTCCAGTGGTCTATGTGCCTGTTTTTATGCCAGTACCGTGCTGTTTTGGTCACTGTAGCCTTGTAGTATAGTTTGAAGTTGGATAACACGATTCCTCCAGCTTTGTTCTTTTTGCTTAGAATTGCCTTGGCTATTTGGACTCTTTTTGGTTTCATATACTTTTTAAAATAATTGCTTCTAGTTCTATGAAGAATGTCATTGGTAGTTTGATTGGAATAGCATTAAATCTGTAACTTGCTTTGGGCAGTACAGCCATTTTAATGATATTGATTATTCTATGCATGAGCATGAGATATTTTTCCATTTATTTGTGTCTTCTCTGATTGCTTTGAGCAGTGTTTTGTAATTCTCATTGTAGAGACCTTTCACCTCCCTGATGAACTATATTCCTAGCTATCTGTGTGTGTGTGTGTGTGTGTGTGTGTGTGTGTGTGTGGCAATTGTGAATGGGAATGCCTTTCTGATTTGGCTCTCAGTTTGGTTGTGGTTGGTATATAGTAATGCTAGTGATTTTTGTACATTGACTTTGTATCCTAAAATTTTACTGAAGTTGTTTATTAGTTGAAGGAGCTCTTGGACCAAGACTATGGGGTTTTCTAGATATAGAATCATGTCATTTGTAAACAAAGAGAGTCTGACTTCCTCTCTTCCTATTTGGATGCCCTTTCTTTCTCTTACCTGATTGCTCTGGCTAGGAGTTCCAATACTATCTTGAATAGAAGTGATGAGAGAAGGGATCTTTGTCTTGTGCTAGTTTTTAAAGGGAATGCTTCCAGCTTTTGCCCATTCAGTATAATGTTGTTTGTGAGTTTGCATAGATGGCTCTTATTATTTTGAGATATGATCCTTCAATATCTAGTTTATTGAGAGCTTTTAACATGAAGAGATGTTGAATTTTATCAGACGCCTTTTCTGCATCTATTGAGATAACCATGAGGTTTTTGTCTTTAGTTCTGTTTATGCGATGAATTACATTTATTGATTTTTATATGTTGAGCCAATCTTGCATCATGGGATGAAGCCTACTTGATCATGGTGGATTAGCTTCTTGATGTCCTCCTGGATTTGGTTTGCAATTATTTTGTTGAGGATTTTTGCATCAATGCTCATCAAGGATATTTGCTCAAAGTTTTCTTTTTTTGTCATGTCTCTGCCTGGTTTTGGTATCAAGATGATGCTGGCCTCATAGAATGAGTTGAGGAGAAGTCCCTTCTTCTCAGTTTTTTGGAATAGTTTCTATAGGAATGGTACCAGTGCTTCGTTGTACATCTGGTAGAATTCAGCTGTGAATCCATCAGGTCCTGAGCTTTTTTCTGTTGGTAGGTTATTTATTACTGATTCAATTTCAGAGCTCATTATTGGTCTGTTCAAGGAATCAATTTCTTCCTGGCTCAGTCTTAGGAGGGTGTATGTGACCAGTAATTTATCCATCTCTTCTAGGCTTTCTTGCTGGTGTGGTTAGATGTGTTCTTAGTAGTTTCTGATGTTTGCTTTTATTTCTGTGGGGTCAGTAGTAGCATTGCCTTCATCATTTCTAATTGTATTTATTTAGATCTTCTCTCTGTTCTCCTTTTTTAGCCTAGCTAGTGGCCTATTTATTTATTATTCTTTTCAAAAACCCAGCTCCTGGATTCATTTATCTTTGAATGGTTTTTCCTGTCTCAATTTTCTTCAGTTCAGCTCTGATTTTTGTTGTTTCTCATCCTCTGCTAGCTTTGGGGTTGATTTTTTCTTGCTTCTCTAATTCTTTCAGTTGTGAAGTTGGGTTATTAATTTAAGATCTTTCTAACTTTTTCATGTGGGCATTTAGTGCTATGAATTTCCCTCTTAACACTGCCATAACTGTGTCCCAGAGATTCTGGTATGTCGTATCTTTGTTCTCATTATTTTCAAAGAACTTCTTGATTTCTGCGTTAATTTTATTATTTACCTAAAGTCATTGAGGAGCATGTTGTTTAATTTTCATGTAATGGCATAGTTTTGAGCAATATTCATTGTTTTTGACTTCTATTTTCATTTCACTGTGGTCCAAGGGTGTGTCTGGTATAATTTTACCTCTTTTACATTTGTTGAGGACTTTTTAATTTCCAATTATGTGGTTGATTTTAGAGTATGTGCCATGTGGTGATGAAAAAAATGTATATTCTGTTGTTTTGGGGTGGAGACGTCTGTAAACGTCTATCACATTCATTTGGCTCAACCCTAAGGTTAGGTCCTGAACATCTTTGTTAATTTTCTGCCTTATCTGTCTAATGTTGTCAGTGGAGTGTGGAAGTCACCCACTATTACTGTGTGGTAGTCTATGTCTCTTTGTATGTCTCTTAAGACTTGCTTCATAAATCTGGGTGCTCAATTCATCAAGAAGAACTCATTATCCTGAGTTGGGTGCATATATATTTAGGGTAGTTAGGTCTTCATGATAAATTGAACCCTTTACCATATGTAATACCCTTCCTTGTTCTTTTTTATCTTTGTTGATTTGAAATTTGTTTTTTCTGATATTGGAATTGAAGCCCCTGCATTTTCCATTTGCTTGGTAGATTTTTCTCCATCCCTTCATTTTAATCCTGTAAGTGTCATTATGTGTGAGATGTATCTCTTGCAGACAGCATACCATTGGGTCTTGCTTTTTTGTCCAGATTGCCATTCTGTTCCTTTTAAGTGGCTCATTTATGCCTGTTTACATTCAAGGTTAGTATTGATATGTGTGGATTTGATCTTGTCATTGTGCTGTTAGCTGGCTATTATGTTGACTTGTTTGTATGGTTGCTTTACAGTGACACTGGTCTGTGTGTCTAAGTGTGTTTTTGTATTAGCTGGTAGCAGTCTTTCCTTTTTATATTTAGTGCCTCTTTCAGACTCTCTTGTAAGGCAGGTCTGGTGGTAATGAACTCTTTCAACATTTGCTTATCTCCAAAGGATTTTAGTTCTCCTTCACTTAGGTAGCTTAGTTTGGCTGAATATGAAATTCTTGGTTGAAGATTTTTTTCTTTAAGAATGTTGAGTATTGGCTCCTAATTTCTTCTGGCTTGTAGGGTTTCAGTGAGAGGTCTACTGTTAGCCTTATGGGGATCCCTTTGTAGGTGACAGGGAGCCTTATGGGGATCCCTTTGTAGGTGACATGCCCTATCTCTCTAGCTGCATTTAACATCCTTTCTTTCATTTCAACCTCAGAAAATCTGACAATTATGTGTCTTGGGGATAATCTTCCTGTGTAGGATATTGAAGGAGTTCTCCATATTTCCTGAATTTGACTGTTGGCCTCTCTAACAAGGTTTGGGAAGTTTTCATGGATTATATCCTGAAATATATTTTCCAAGTTGTTTGCTTTCTCCCCCTCCCTTTCAGTGATTCATAGATTCACTGATTCATAGATTTGCCCTCTTTACCTAATCCCATACTTTTCAGAGGTTTTGTTCATTCCTTTTTATTTTTTTTCTTTATTTTTGTCTGACTGTCTTATTTCAGAGAACCAGTCTTCAAGTTCTGAGATTCTTTCCTCAAATTGTTTTATCCTGCTCTTAATACTTGTGATTACATTGTGAAATTCTTATATTTTGTTATTCAACTCTGTCAGAACCATTGGTTTCTTTTTTATATGTCCTTCAGCTCCTATGTTACTTTATCTTGAGTCTTATTTTCCTTGGATTGGGTTTTGCCATCCTCCTGAATCTTGATGATCTTTGTTCATATTCATATTCTGAATCCTATTTCTGTCATTCCAGCCAGTTCAGCCTGGTTAAGAACTCTTTTTGGAGAGCTGGTGTAGTTGTTTGGAGGACATATGACACTCTGGCCATTTGAGTTACTGGAGTTCTTTGTGTGTGGGTGTTCCTTTAACTCCAGTGTACACTGAGTACAGTCAATAGACTTCTTTTTTGGATGTTTTCACTGAAACAGGGCTTTGTGTAGGGTCTCTATTTGAAGCTGACTTCTTGCCTCTGGCTTCAGAGGTATGTCAGTGAGGTATTTTTGGTGTTGAAGCCTTGGGTGTGATCCAGTGGGTGACACTGAGGTGTATTGTTCAGTTAGTACACTCTTGCTCAGTTGTGTGGCTCCCCTATATTTCCTCACAGTTGCAGCCATGTTCCCTCTCAGTTCTCTGAAAGTGTGGATTCCTCTCCCCCTTGAGTGCTGCCTGTAGCTCACAACTTGGCACTCCTGGGCTGCCCACTGTAGCTCTGGGACAATCTCAGTGTTTATGTTCCTTCCCCAGCTTAGAGGCAGCAGAGGAAGAGATCTTAGTAGTGGCTGTGGCCATGGGCCATTTGGTTGTCTCCTGAGGGCTCCATCCCAGAGAGATGCAGGTCAGCAATCACGCAGTTCAGTCAGCAAGATGGAGGGTTTGTGCTGTGAGTTCAACCCAGGGGTTCCCTGTCTAGTGATGAGCCATGGGAAATGTGTGGGACTTATGGGAAATGGACTGGCCTCCTCTCCTTAGGTTGACTATAACTTGTTGGAGGTATGGATAAGGCACTTAGGGTCTTTGCTCTTTCGTTAGTCTGAGGTGGCAAGGACAGTTCCACTGCAGGGGGAGTGGCCAAGAGGCTTTCAATTGCCCCTGGAGGCTCCCTCCAGATAGTTGCTGAGTTGGTGTTGGCTCAATAGCTCTGGCAGGAGGTGGCTGGGGGCCCAGGCCTGAAGGACCTGCCTGGTAAAGAGATATGGGAATAGCCACTCATGTAACAGTCTGGCCACTTTTCTGTAGGGCTGCTGTGGTATGGTTGGAGCCCACTCCAGTCTCTAGTCACCTTGGATTTTCCAGAACCTAAAGGTGTCACCGTTGAAGACTGCAAAAACGTAAAGATGGCAATCTGCCCCTCCCTCTGGAAGCTTTGTCCCAGGTTGTTACAGACCTGTTGCTGGCCCAAAGACACCCGTAGGAAGTGGCTGGAGATTCTGGATGGGAGGTCCCGCCCAATGAGGAGGACTGGGATCAGGACCTGCTTTGAAAAGCAGTCTGGCCATGTTTTGCTACAGCATCTATACTATGCTGCGGGTCCACTTCAGCCTCCGGTCACCTCAGACACTCTGAAACCGAAAGGCTGATATGACTAAGTCGCTCAAACAGCAAAGATGGTGGCCCACCTCTCCCTCTGGGAGAGCTGTTCCAGGAGGAATTCAGATCTCTCTCAGCAGGAGAACTCAGGCAGGAGTGTCTGGAGGCCCTGTTTGGAAGGTCCCACCCAGTAAGTAGCAACAAGGTGAGGCGCCCACTTAATGCAGCAGTCTGGTCCCATTTTGGTAGAGTAGCTGTGCTGTGCTGGGGATTCCTTCTACCCCAGGTCGGCTCAGACTCTCCAAAGCCCAAAGGCTAGAACAACTAAGTTGCCTAAACAGCAAAGATGGTGGCCTGCCCCTCCCTCTGGATGCACTGCCCCAGGGGAATTCAGATCTGTTTTGGCTGGAGAGCTTGGTCAGGGGTGGCTGGAGGTCCTGGTTGGGAGGTCCAGTTCAGTGAGGAGGAACAGGATTGGGCACCTACTTAAAGCAGCAGTCTGGCCATGTTTGGTACAACGGCTGTGCTGTGCTGGTGAATCCCTTCTGCCCTGAGTCGGTTCAGACACTCCAAAGCCCAAAGGCTGAAACAGCAAAGGCATCGGGGCCAGATACCCTAAACCATCTCTCTAAAGTTCAAAGTTCCACAGATGTCTAGGGCAGGGGCAAAATGCTGCCAGTCTCTTTGCTAAAGTATAATAAGAGTCACCTTTGCTCCCATTCCCAACAAGTTCCTCATCTCCATCTGAGGCCAACTCAGCCTAGACTTCATTGTCCATATCACTATCAGCATTTTGGTCAAAGCCATTCAACAAGTCTCCAGGAAGTTCCAAATTTTCCCACATATTCCTGTCTACTTCTGAGTTCTCCAAACTGTTCCAACCTCTACCTATTACCCAGTTCCAAAGTCACTTCTACATTTCCAGGTATCCTTATAGCAGCACTCCACTCTATCAGAACCAATTTACTGTATTAGTCCATAAATAAGTATATGTGCCACACTCAGTCTATCTCCCACCAAAAACCAGTATTGGTTTTTGCTATAGTTTTAATGTTTGTGTCTCCCCTTGAAACCTAATCTGCAATGCAATAGTATTAAGAGGGGGCCTTTAAAAGGTGGTTAGGTTATGAGGGCTCTGCCTTAATGGATGGGATTTGTTCCCTAATAAAAGTAGCCAAAGGGAGCCTCCTTGCCTCTTCTGCCTCATGAGGACACAGAAGGTGCCATCTATGAGGAAAAGACACCAAACCTGCTGATGCTTTGATCTAGGACTTTCCAACCTCTGGAACTGTCAGCAATAAATTTCTACTGGTTCTAAATTACTCAGTCTGGGGCATTTTGTTATACTAGCCTGGATGGACTAAGACAGTTTTCAACTTAAATGCAATGGAAAGGAAAGAGTTTTAAACAGAAGACTGAGCTAATTAGAATTGTGTTTCCAAAGATTATTTTGACTGCATCGCAGAGAATAAATACAGGTGGGCAAGAAAGGATATGGAGAGACTTCTTTGTACTAACTCAGTTGCAGTTATCAGGGTGAAGGATAATGGTAGCTTCAGCTTTAGTGTTAGCTAGAAAGATGAAAGAAATGGATGTATTCCAATGATTTTTAGAAGGTAGAGTTAAGAGAAATTGGTGATGGATTATCTAATGTGGAAAATGAGACAGGAAGAAGTATCAAGAATTCATCCTGGGTTTCTGTCTCCTATAGTAGGTGTTGCTCGAGAAGAATGAAGCTTGCTAGCTATATGTCCATGGTCTGTACCCCTGGGAATAGGAGTATCTCAATTTTTAAACTCAAGTAAATAGAGACATAATTAATAAGTTAATATACATATTTATGCAATTAGTAGCTATCTACACATATTACAAAGATACTAAGCCAAGTCCCTAAAATGGTTTGGGCATCCCAGCACTTTGGGAAGCTGAGGCAGGAGGGTCACTTGAGGACTGAAATTCAAGACCAACCTGGGCAACACAGCAAGACACCGTCTCTACAAAAAATTTCAAAATTAGCTAGATGTCGTGGTGTGTGCCTATAGTCCTAGCTACTCACGAGGCTGAGGCGGGAGGATCACTTTAGCCCAGGAGTTAAAGGCTGCAATATGCGCTCCAGCCTGGGTGACAGAGTGAAACCCTGTCTCTAAAAAATAAATACATAAATATTTAAAATTTTGTTGATAAATAAGTAAAATTTTAAAAAATGAAATAGTTTGAACAAGTCTATAAAGATCCAAGAACCCATCTCTGAGAGAACATCAGTCCACCTAACAAATAAAGGCATTTGGAAGTTTCTCTACTAAGAAATATTTCTACCACACGCAGATAATTAGGAAGTGATGTGAGGCAATGGAGAAATATCACTCAGAAAGACTTGGATTTCATCAGCTTCTTCCTGCTTTGAAAGAGTGAACTTGAGTAAATAATCTTACTAAGTACTGGTTTTATGTGTGTAAAGGGAGATATTATCTACTTAGAAATATTATTATGAGATTGAATATGATGATGCATGTAAAGCCCTCAACCCACCTGGTACACAGTAAATCTTTTCCTTCAAATTAGAGGGTTTTTTGAATTGCTAAATTTGCTTTTAATAAGCAAGTAATTAGTAAATGTAAAACAGCTAATCCTGTGCACCCTGGTACAAATTATTTTACCACCTTTTAAATGAAAATAATACTTTTGGAGGTTAATATTGAGAAATGAGTTTGTACTCTTGTAAATACTTAACACCCGATGCAGAAAGTATTGTTACAAAGGATCATATAAAATTTATATTTGTATGAAATTACCAAATGTGTTGAAGAACTGTAAAATACAATATTATCAAAGTGAAATATGGCCATTAAAGAGGCATGGAATCCAGATTTTTCAAATATATTTCTTTGCTTTGAACTTCTTTAAATGTAGAATGGTGTTTTTATATCTATCACATGTATAACACAGCTCAGTAGTTTTATCAAAATTATGACAACACTGTGGATCTAATTCTTTTATGGCAAAAATTCAAGTATTTTAAAATCTCAAATATTTTGATTGCCTTGAAATTCACATTTTAGTCATTGTTTATTAAAATACATAAATCATATGGGTTTTATAATCATTTTGTTATACAGAGATTTCCATGGTAACTTTGTTTGCCCAAGCACATAGAATTGGGATTGGTAGCTGACAATTCATTAAAAGTTCACATTATACAGAGAATGATGATTTCTCTAGAAAGTTTAGATTAAGGTATACATCTAAATAAGTGAAATAATATATTTTACTTAAAAAAATGGCAGAAAAAGACCTCTAACCTGGAACGTACAGGAAACACAAATAGAGCATGTAATAATGAGTTAATACTTATCGAGTACTTAAGATGTGCTCATTTGTGTGTGTGTGTATTTGTACAATTTCACATCATTCTCAAAACAAGCATATGAAGCTACATAGGTTAATTATGCCCAAGCTCATGCAGCCAGAAAGGAGGAGAATGATCCATTCATCTGGCACCAAACCTAGCTGTACTATTCTGCCTCTCATAGATACTCATTTCCCTCCAGCAGCTAGTTCACTGAAAGAAGAGAAAGGTCACTATAAACTAAGGATCCCCTTTTGCTTCAGACCTGGCTATTTTGCAGCCAAAAAAACTCAATTGTTTTATTTAAGGCACAAATCTAAATTGATAAAACAGACTAAAACAGGAAAATGTGACAGTTCAAAATGTGTGTTAAATGAAAGGAGAAAATAAATGCCCGTTCAGCATTTCATCTGTTGATTTGCAGCTTGCAAGTACAGCCTGCTGGCCAAAACGAGATGCTGTGCCTTGTATTTCAACCCAAAGAATAAGATGGAGATGGAGATGAACAAGAGACATGCAAACCATAAAAGTCCACAGAATCTTGTACATTACTTGATACATGGAAGGTACTAATAAATATTTGCTAAATGAAAAAGGAGCTTGAGGGGCAGGCAATAAGCATGAGTTGTTATGGGTATTGATAGCATTATTTTATATATTTAAGGAGAGTCCTGCTTGGACAGGAATAATTCCTATTGTTTGTACTTTTTATATTGATCAATTTATTGATATTATGGTTTTATTAATGCAAACCCTACTTATACAACTAATAAATCAAAATTTATAATTTAACAAAAAATGATCTAACATTCAGTAAAGATTTCAAATTAATTCAATCAAAATTCTCTCAAATATTTCATTGAAATCCCAATTATTTCTTCTTATCAAATAGCCAAGGCTTCCTTCTCATCAATGATCAATGTTGACATGGAGGAGTTAGTTTGAAAGAGAAAGTAAAGAGCTTAGCTTGGAGCATGCTGCCTGTGAGATAAATGCATAAGGAAATGACCAGAAAGCATTTGAAGGTTCATTTCTGAACTGCAGGATTTAAATCCAGAGGAAAACCTAATTGGACAACCATACATGTACAACTACTAATTAAAGACTTGGAAAGTGATATAGCATTATTTGAAATAACATTTTTAAAAGTTAACCTAAATGCCTGTCAATCAGGAAATGATTAAATAATGATGTAATACCACAGGATATTACACAACCATTGGGAAAGGTAGATCTATGCTTGCTACCATGGAAGGATTTCCAAGCCCTGTTATTAAATCACAGAATAATATATGTGTGGTTAAGTTTCCAAACATGTAAGAAGAAAATTTAAAACATTATAAAATATATGTAAAATATATACTCACGCACATGTCTATATATCTAATTGATAGATGATAGATATTCATAAACTATAAGTATTTGGTGGACTTTAAGCTTGACCACCACATGGAGAGAAAAGGAGGCGTAGAACAGCAGTGTGAAGTGGAACTTTCTCATTTTGATTCTGCTTTATTTGAAGCTTTACCATAAAAAATATACTTATGCACTTTTTGTGTAAACTGGTGGTAAACACTATAAAATGTTTATAATAACCCAATAATAAGCCAGCTACCAATGCTGTATGAAAAAACAAAGAGGATGAAAACCAAGAAAAAGGCCATTGGTATTTTTCATTAGAAATGTGACAGTGGCCTTACAAAAGCAAGTTCAGAATACTGGGAAAGAAAGAATTCTGATCACAAGAGTTAGTATAGGTGAAAGTGGGGGTCAAAGATATGACATACTCAAAACATTCATTTGTGCCTGGGGGAAAGACTAGAGAGAACAAGTAACCTACAGATTTGTTCAGGTTTAAGTCTGTGCTGTCCAGTGGGCCTTTCACAGCTGCAAACCTTTTGCTGGAGCTGAAAGAGGAGAGCATTCCCTCTTCTTCCCACCAAGGCTATGCCTAGGAAGAGGTCTGAACCATCAGGCAGTGACTCTAATGCCATTTGGAGTCTGACACAGAAGTCAACCAGCAGAAGGCAGAGAAGACTAGGCACAGTAATTCCAGCACTTTGGGAATAAAGACTAGGCACCTGTAATTCCAGCACTTTGAGAGGCCAAGGCGGGAGGATCGCTTGAACCCAGGAGTTTGAGACCAGTCTGGCTGATATGGCGAAACCCCATCTCTACAAAATATATAAAAATTAGCCAGGCATAGTGGCGTGCACCTGTAGTCCCATCTATTTGGGGGGCTGAGGTGGGAGGATCGCTTAAGTGTGGAAGGTTGAGGCTACAGTGAGCTGATATCACACCACTGCTCTTCAGCCTGGGCAGCTGCAGTGAGCTGTGGTGGTGCCACTGCACTCCAGCCTGGGCAACAGGTGAGAGTCTCTCTCAAAAAATAAAAATTAAATAAAAATTAAAAATAAGGCGGAGAGAAATGTGGACTGATTTCTAATAATTTAAGCTCTATAGTTGGCAATTATATCCTTGGACTTTTGACCTATACGGGCCAATAAATTCCCCACTTCTTTCTTAAGTCAAATGGGTTTTCTGTCACTTGATGCAGAACCCATCCAAAAGGCCTATTTTTGTTTGTAACTCTATTTAAAGAACACCTTTCAATAGATAGTGAGTTTCACAGATAATCCAAAGTATTTGGTATGGCTGTTAATTTCAGTGTCTGTCCCGTAACTCTCACCAGTACAACTTGCTAACCAACACTGAAATAACATTGAGCGTTTTGAATTTCACCTCCTCTCCTTCCCTTTCCCTCCTCTCTAATGGAGGTGCTTAATGAGTAGTGAAAAATCCCAAAAGGTGAATGGAAAAAATAACTTAACACTCAGTCCCAAAGGCTAAAGTGGTAAACCCCAAATGTATTCAGTCAAGTGGGTTAAAAAAAGTGTTTGGTCTGTGGTTATCACTTTCAACAGCTTATTCTTCCTGGCATATGGCTGGAGAATGGACTGTAGATTTTCTTTTGAATGTTAACAATGGAAATAATTCTGTACTATGAAAGAATTGCTATCATCATCATAAATACAAATCAATTTCTACATTATTCCAGAAGGTATAATTAATGATTTTATAAAACTTATGAGGTTATATTGAGTTTCATGGTTTTATATCATACAAGTACAAAATTACATAATATTTGATCCACACAAACACCTTCACCACCATTCATTTAAAACACCCAGAACCACCATTCAACACAAAAACTACATTGCCAACACCTATAAATCTATTTTTGTGCTCCTCCAGTCACATACGCCTAAAATCCCTAGATAAAATCACATTCTGAATTTGGTTTTCAACAATCCCTTATGTTTCCATGTAGTTTTATCACATACAATATATAATCATATTGTATGTAGTCTATGGCTTGATTTTTCATTCAATATTCATATGATTAAGCACGTTTCTATGATTCATCCATTATGTTGAATATGGCTGTAGCTTGTCTCAATATTCCTGGTGCATAATATTAAGCTTTTGCTTTCTATCTTGTATTGTTGTTCAGTTTTTTCCTCCTTCTTCATACCTAATATAATCCCAGAATAGAAGCAGAAATAATATATCCAAGGCAGTGTCTGCATGAAAAGATCATGGTAGTAACATAGTTTCCTTCTCGGGAATTACTGATAGAAAGGAAAAGTTGGTCTATCTATTATAACCTTCCCACAACAAATTACAGTGTTGTAAGAACTGGAAGAAGTAGTCATCACACTCCACTGTGGTTTTCAGAAGTGAAAGGAGAGTACTTATTTTGTTTCTCTTTAAAACACTTAATATATAGTTCTTAATACTAAAGTCAAAACTGCTGTCCTTTAGCTGGATCTGTGTTTCCATAATATGCCAAATATCTGGTTAAAAATTGAAATGCAAGAATACCATGCAACAATTAAAAGGAACAAAATACACATACATATATGCCATAATATAGATGAACCCCAAAAACATGTTTAGTGAAAGAAGGAGGACACAAACGATTACATACTCTGATTCATGTACTTTATAATTTCTATAGTATGTCTAGAAAAGGCAAATGTTTAGACACAGAAAACAGATCAATGATTGCCTGGGGCTAGGTAAGTGAGGATTAACTGCAAATGGGCAGGAGAGAACCTTTGGGGTAATGGAAATGGTCTAAAATTGTACTGTAGTGATGGTTCACAATTCTAAAAACTTACTAAGATCATTGAATTGTAAGAGGTAATTTTATGGTATGCAAATTATACTTCCATAAAGCTGCTGAAAAGTGAAATTCTGTCATAATATCCCTAAAATACTAAGTCTGGTTAATTTTTTTTTTTCAGTCAATTAATGCAATCTATATGCTGTTTGCCATTTGGAAGAAAGAGCTCCAGTGTGCTAAACTGTAATATTTACACACTCTGTTTATGTGCCCATATTGAAGTGAAAGTAGAATTTTAAAAACACAGCAATTTGAGAAGACCTGCTGATGAAGATGGTATCTGAGTAAGAATGAATTGGACCGCTCGCTAAGGGGCCTAGAATATGGCGTTGGAAAGATAACCACTATTCCACATAGAAGCAGAGAAATGCAACAACAGCAGCAGATTTCCCAAGGGATCTTATGTCACAATGAGGAAGGATTACAGGAAACTTCTACTAACACTTTATTTTCCTTCCTGGAGCTTGGGGAGAGGTTTCAGTAACTTGGTAGGCAGGTCAATAGCTACTTACACTATAGAGTTACCCACAGCCCTCATGATAACTTTTGTCTTGCCCACCTTTTTAAAAATCCTTTTCCCTTTTGTCAGAGGCATTTAAGTTTTTTTGTTTCCACAAGTTTACAACTCTCAGTCGAGTTTGGTTGTGGAATGGTGGCTGTTAACTGAAGTTAACATTGTGCATGTCGTCAAAGGAAATCAACTATAGAAACTAGAAATAAAAAGATGATTTAGACAAAGTGATCCCACTCTTTTGGATGTAGTTGTAAGTGAAACAGCATGTTTACCTCAATCTGGCCCAGACCAAACATTAAAATATGAGAAAAGAAAGCTAAAATATTTTAGAATATTTAAGAACTTACAATGATTGTGAAGCAGAGGGAGGAAGGAAGGCAATTGTTTAGATAATTTAAGCTCTTTCCCAAAATACCAGTTTGTCTGTTATCTTTATATTTTTGGAGAAAAAAATTGGCATGGATTATTCTAACGATGAAAATTCCTCTGATGGTTTTGCATATTTGGAAACAATGTAAGTGAAGCATGTTAATGTAGCTTATTTAACATTTTAGAAACAAGCAGTCAAAAAAGATATCATCCCTCTCAACATTTTTCCTGTCGAAAAATTTATGGGATGACAAAGTATGCTGCCATCTTACAAACAGCCATCAGCCTAGTGTATACTACATTTTTCTTTCATGTCACGAAAACAATATTTTTTGAAAAATAGACATCAGTCGCTTGATACAAAAATTCATGAGTATTCTAGGATGTGATAAAGAATGTTTTATTCCTATTTGTCATTTTGTATAGGTGAAGGACAAAAAAAATCTGCAGACGTTTTGAGATAAAATTACTCTTTAACTCGTTTCACATGGTATGTGTCAGTAACACTTTCAGTATGAAAGATGGAAGCCCCTTACAACGTGAGTTGTTTTTATATGTCAATGTTTAATTTTTGTAGGAAAAAAAGAACACGTCTTACCAAGCATATTATATTCATGTTGTCTTTTAAGGATTTTTTTAAAAATTTACAACACAAATTGAAAGAGTCCAAGGGAAAAAGAAAAGACATCTGTCGGATCAAGAGTCTCTTCCACAGAGAGAAAAGTTATTTAAAAATAAGGGGGGAAAATGGAAATGCTGCCTAACCTAAATGGTTTATGTAAAATTTCTAAGGCTAATTCTTTATTGCTTGGGAAGTCCATGAAGCTTTTGATCTAGTGGATAAAAGTCCACAAGGCATGAGGAGATAAACTACAGTTATTCTAAGATTATTCATCATTAAGACACAGACTTTGAACACCTTGTAAAAGATAATTAAAGGGGGAGAAAAGGATGCAAAATAATCGGAATCAAGTAGAGTCACTTGGTAGAAACAGAAAAATTGAAGGTGAAACATTTAAGCCTTTCAATGCTTTTTATGACATAACAATATATTATAATTTTTAAAATTTCTTCTTAAAGACAAAATGATAAACAATACATGCCATAACTGGTTCAGTTCTCAGGTGATTTTTAATACTTGAAAATATATATGAATATGAATGCATATATGAAAATTAAAATAAAATGTATATATTTAAGTGAGACTGAAATGGAGGCTTAATGATTCTATTATCTGCCCCCATTTAATGGGAAATCATATTGAAATATTATTATTAGAGAGGCATGGATTATTTATTCCTTCTTTCTAAAAGTTTAAAGTTTTTATTCAATAGCATCATTTTTCTTATTTGGAGAGCGTTTTGCTCTGCCACCCAGACTGGAGTTCAGTGGTGTAATCAGAGCTCATGGCAGCCTCAAACTCCTGGGCTCAAGTGATCCTCCTACCTCACCCTCTTGAGTACCTGAGATTATAAGCACACGCCACCACACCCAGATAATTTTTTTATTTTCCACAGAGACAGAATCTCACTTTGTTGCCCAGACTGGTCTCAAACTTCTGGCCTCAAGTGACCCTCCCACTTCAGCCTCCCAAAGTGTCAACAGCATCATTTTAAAAAGCATTTTTGTTTATTTGGTTGGTTTGTTGATTGAGGGCTTCCCTCAACAGCAATAGCAAATTTGGCTCCATTTTCCATAAAAGATCCAATGCAAGTCTATGTTTTTTCATGATGCAAACATATGACTATCATCTTTTACTCATTTTGAGTTATTATTATTATCTTATTATTGCTGAAAGTCTTATATTCTATAAAATCTTACCCCTGTTATTGTCTATAAAATCTTACCCCTAGCCAAAAATGGAAATGGAAAAAAATGGAATGTTACTGTTAAAAAGGGCCTAAGAGATGGCAACAACTACCATTACAGCAACCACCAGTATTTATAAATGTTTACTACATGTTAAGCACTAAACAAAATCCCTTTGTATGCATCATCTCAATTAACCCTATGGAACCCATCCCTGCTGTCAGTACATTAAAGAGGACACTGAGACCCAGTGAAGTTAGAGGGCTCATCCAAGTTCATGCAACTAGTTACATGTACAAGCAGAACTTGGACCTGGTCCTTTGGTTCACAGTCTAGGGGTATTTTCCCATGGCAATAATTTAAGAGAAAAATATAAAATGAACAGAAAATCATAATTCTATTAAGGACTTTCATGTTTTAAAATTTGATAGGATGTAAGCTTTATACTTTCCATCCAACATTTAGTTTACTCTTCCACTCAAATTCATTTGAGAAGTGTGAATCCTATCCTTCCTGGGCAAGTTATTTCACTGTAGATGGCTTTGCAATTAGATTGAGAGGAAAAAGAATTCACTTATTCATGTGAGAAGAAGAAGTGTAGTATCTGCTTAACATTCTACCTTAAAATAATATTGGCTTTATCTAAAATATGTCAGAGTGACCAGTTGAAAAGACCCCAGTGCAGTCCATCAACTGTTTGTTTTGTCTATGGAGTAACCCACCAAAATCATTTGGCAAATGTTATTAGTAAATTGATCTAACCCATGTCTATTGCTGTGTGGGAGCAGTGTGGTGTACTCAAATGCACTAGATAAAGAATTCCTAAAATCTTCTACTAATGGTTCTTTAAAATTGATTTAGAGCTTCTAACTAAAGAATAGTCCTCCTCTCTCTGCAAATTTTAGGAACGAGAATCAGATGACCTCCCCGCCCCCATCATAGATCATGAATCTAGATGTTCAGTTCATCCTAATGATTCCTCAAAAAGGAAAATCAAGACAACCAATACTTGAGGATTATTGTTGTTGCCATTATTGCCAATGGTATGAAATCTACAGTAAATATTCAAATGAGAGAAGAGTCCTAAGCGTATCTTCTCTTAATCCTGAATAGGCGGAAAGTTGGGAATAATAATAAAACAAAAACATTGTTTGGTTATAATTTCTAATAGTGAATTTTATGGGTTGAATTGTGAATCCCCAAAATTCATGTTGAAGTCCCATACCCCGGTGTAACTGTATTTGGTGATAGGACTTTTAGGAGATGATTACACTTAAATGAAGTCTTAAAGGGGGTTCCTAATTCAATAGGGCCAGTGATGTTATAAGAGGAAGAGATTTCTCTCTTTCTCTCTCTCTCTGTCTCTCTCTGCCTGTCTTTCTGTTTCTCTCTTTCTCTCTCTCTCTGTCTCTCTCTGCCTGTCTTTCTGTACACACTCAGAGGAAAGGCCACGTAAGAACATAGTGAGAAGGAGGCTGTTAAATGAAGTTAAAGTTAAAGCTAAGAAGAGAGCCCCCACCACAACCTAATCATGCTGGCACTCTGATCTTGGACTTTCAACATCCAGAACTGTGAGAAAATAGATTTCTGTTGTTTAAGCCACACGGTATTTTGTTATGGCAGCCTAGGCTGACTAGAACAGCATCCTACTATCAAACCTTGAAAATATGTCAGGCCAGGTGTGGTGGCTCCTGCCTGTAATCCCAGCACTTTGGAAGGTCAAAGCAGGAGGATTGCTTGAGTCCAGGAGTTTGAGCCCAGCCTGGGAAACATAATGAGACCTCATCACTACAAGAAATTTAAAAGTTAGCCATGCATAGTGGCACACACCTGTAGTCTCAGCTACTTGGGAAGAGGAGGTGTGAGGATCGCTTGAGCCCGGGAGGCTGAGGTTGTAATGAGCCAAGATTGTGCCACTGCTCTCCAGCCTGAGTGACAAAGCAATTTTTTTAAAGAGCTGCTCTCAACTCTTGTAAAACAACTCGGAGGGCTTTAGTGAGTACCAATGATTGTTAGTAAATATAACCTATACATTTCTACTGGTCCAGCCTCAAAAGCAGTAATTTTATAAAGCTGTTATTTTGAAGGTAAGTTAATGACAACATTCGTTGGAATGCCTCACATTGGTGTGTGACCTCAAACATGTAGCCAGAGGTGAGTTGTTAAATGTTTTTCAACTGATTCTGAGCTCCAAATGAGACCTGAAGCCCATTAGCACTAGATTTTGACTAATTATAATTTCACAGAGAACTGTCATCTGCATAAAAACAATAAAGCTAGCTTATGCAGAAAGTAAACTTTACATCAGGGTCAAACAAAAGATTCAGGTCTTTAAATTATAGTTAACTTTATCATTTATGCTATAAATACACTGGCAGATTCTATGAACAGGCTCCTCTTCTTTTTTCTAATAGATTCCCCCTAACCCTAAGTTTTAGCACAGCATATTTAGAAACCATATTTCCAAATTCCCCTGCAGCTAAAGAGGCCAGTGGATGGGGGTGGAACTTATATGTATAACTTTCAGATCCCATTATTACAAGGAATCTGTTTGCCTCCCATCCTCTTTTCCCACCTCCTCAGGGCTGGTGAAGGTAAGCTGGCTTCACTCAGATACGTCACCCCCAAAGGATGAGAGACTAACAAGGTAGAAAAAACTTGGATCCCTGGGTGTCCTTGCGGAGCAGAGTCACCCACTTGCCTAGGTCTGCACTGATATGAAAAAGAAAAGTAAATCTGTGGCTTATCTGAGCCACTGTGTTTTGAAGGTTTGTTAGTACCCTAAATAATTATTATACTTTACAGTTTACAGTGTACCTTCCAAATGTGAAAATCTAAAATACCTGACATTGGGGGCTGAGTAATTTTTTAAAAAGATAAGATATTCATTCATTCATTCATTCAACAACTATAAAGTAAATATTATATATTAGCCCTGCTTTAGGTTCTCAGTGCCCAACTGAGCAAGACACATCGCATCCCTATACTCATGAAGCTTTGATTATAATTAGAGAGGGGTTGGCAGAGAGATAATAACAAAGTCAACAAAATTTTTTAAAATAATAATTTTAGAGCATGGTAGTTTAAAGTGAAGGCTCAAGAGTCAGGTTGTCTGTGTATTAGTCCAGACTCTGGCATTTATGCACTGTGGTAACCAACTTCCAAGGATGACCGCCACCCAACCCCTCACTGCCCCCATTGAACCATATCTCCTGGTATTCATGCTCTTATACAAGCCCTGCTTTTGAATCTGGGATGGCCCCAGAACTCGCTTTTGACCAGCAGAGTGAAGCAGAAGTGAAGTTGTGTAACTTCCAAGGCTAGGTCATAAGAAGACTTCCATCTTCCATCTGAGTCTTGGGGAATGCCCACTCTGAAGGAAGCTGGCTACTGTGTTAGAACTTCAGCCACCTAAGATTGTCAGGTTGAGGAAGCCACATGGAGAGGCTGTCTGGAGAGAGATGCCAGCCCAGAACTAGCTGCCCCTGCCATCCCAGCTGAGGCCTGGTTGTGTGAATGAAGAAACCCTCTTTGATTTCAGCTTAGTCCAGCCTTTACATGACTAACCATGTAAGATGCCTTCTGGCTGCAACACTGTGACAGTCCCCACGTGGGAACCACCCAGCTGTCCAATCAACCCATAGAACCAAGAGAAATAAGAATAACTTAAGTCACTAATTTGGGTATTACACAGCAATAGATGACTAGGACACTAATTTTATGAATTAAACAAGTTTCTTAATTTCTCTATGTTTCAGTTTTCTCATCTATAAGTTTCCTACCTTATAAAATTGTTACTAGGGCTAAATTTGTTAAACGTGAAAGGGCTTTATAACAGTGCCTGGTACGTAGTAAATAGTAAATGTTAGCTACTGTTTTTTATTACTAATAAATAAAGTAGAATCATGGAACAAAAATATTCTTCATTGCATGCTCAGGAAAGTTCTCACATGAAAATGACAGTTGAGCTTAGATCTGAAATCTAAGGGCTCAGCCATGCAGAGAGCCAGACAAAAACATCCAAACAGGAAAACCAGCAAGGCAAGGGTGCTGAGGGAGGCATGGGTGTGGTGTCTTGGAGGAGCACAGACACGGCCGGCGTGGTTAAAGGGTAGCAAGCAAACCAGACTCACGCAAGTCACAATCGGAAGTGTGGATTTTATATTAAACACAACGAGAAACTTTAAGAGATTTTAAGCAGGGGAATGACTTGAAACACTTTATTGGCAATAGATTTTAAGAGGACAAGAATGGAAACAAAAAGACCCTTTAAGAGACTGTTATCATTTAAGTGACATGAGTGACTTGATCCAGTGTTTAGCAGAGGAGATGGTGAGAAGAGAGCAGATTTGGGGATGTGTTAGTTGAAAGAGTGGCCCTCAGATGGCCCATCAGATTTCTATCATAGAGAGGAGATTTTTATTTTAACAAAGTCCTTCTGGCGATTACGTTACTTAAACCATCTTAGACAGGGTTCTAAGCATTATATCCCAGGACAGCTCAAGTCTATCTCGTTTTGTATAATTTACGGATCAATGGTTACATATTCTAAATAGGGAATAACAGAATAGAAACTTTATCACATTTACTATAATTATTCAAACAGCAAAAACCATTCATGGCAATGTGACTCAGTAGAAGGAATTATACGAGGCAAATCAGGACACAGGGTTAGGTGGGCAGTACTGTCCCTGACATCTCATTGGAACAGAGTTTGTGATTATTTATGGCCTCCTTGGTCCTCAGCCCCATCCAATTCTGACAAACTATTACTTTGTGTCTCTATTTTAAAATGCTTCATCGCCTGGAAATATTTCATCTTCCTAAAGCCAGGATTCACACTCAGTACTTTCCTGCAACTCTTGGTTCCTCAAAGCTGAAAGCACCTGCTACAAGGAAATAATCCCAAAGAGATAATCACCCAAAGGAGCCTTTGATTCCAGTGCCTCCATACAGGAAGGAGGCTGACAGCAAGTTGGCCTGTATTTTTTTATGCCCATCAATAAACTATACGTAACATGTAAGTGCATTAAAGGGGTCTCCCATACAACCTAGAAGATTTATTCTTTTTGGAAAAACTTGGGAGGTTTTGCTTTCAAGCTTTATTTTAAGATACAGAATAGTCATCACTCAAGGCAGTTTTTCTAAAACTTTATTACAGGGGAAAGCCTCTGGCATACATTTCTAGTACAATATTCATTTCATGTGGCAGCTCTTTCTTTAGCAGTGCCAACAGAAAGGAGAGAAAATACATGAAACAAGAGAATGGAGGCAAAGGTCCTTGCATGGTACCTGACTCAGGAGTCGTTCAGTCCTTTTCTCTCTCTTTCCTAACACTGACAGAGTCTAATAAAATTATTCTAGTATTAGAAAACTTCGGAGGACATTAAACTGGCTTTGCAAAATTTTTAACTCTCTTTGTCTGCCTGAGTTTTCTCTGGCCCACTTACACCTTAGGGTAAACTCTGACTTTCAAGCACATAGGCTTGGCTGCTTTTAAAGCTGTATAATGGAACATGTGAAATGCAAGATTAACTCTTGGATTCAAAGAACCATGCAGAATCTTTCTCTAGACTTTATTGTTGTTATTTGCCAGTTTTAAATCTTAGCACTGTGGCATCTTATCTACAATTCACTGAATTAAATGTGAAAAGAGGGGGTTAGGGTATACTGAACACGCAGAAGACTTCTGATTACTGAATGGATTTATACCATCCAGGATTTATACCATCTCCCAGCTGGTGCCAGGTAAAGGTAGCAGCAACACCCAGCATCACTATTATTGACCTTCTTAGCTAGCCACTAAGCTCACTAGTGCTATATTCACTTTAGCTGCCAAAATATAACAGGCCAGCACCACTATAATTTAGAATGAGCAAAGAGAGGTAATGCTCACTTTATGAAATAAAGTTAAAATTTAATGAAACAAAGTCAGATTTTGATTAGCATATAAGTGGAAGATAATAATCAATCAGCAGCCAACAAAGGGTATGGAGATAATTATGTAAAATCAAAAAAGAGGCACCTGACTGGGCACGGTGGCTCATGCCTGTAATCCCAGCACTTTGGGAGGCTGAGGTGGGTAGATCACCTGAGGTCAGGAGTATGAAATCAGCCTGGCCAATATGGTGAAACCCCACCTCTACTAAAAATACAAAAATCAGACAGGCGTAGTGGCAGGCACCTGTAATCCTAGCTACTCGGGAGGCTGAGGCGTAAGAATCTCTTGAACCTGGGAGATGGAGGTTGCAGTGAGCCTAGATCGTACCAATGCACTCCAGCTTGGGCGACAGAGCAAGACAGACTCCATCAAAAAAAGAAAAGGCATCAACTTGCATAGAAAGTTGGCAAATGTTTGAAGTGGTGGTAGTTACCATCAAACAAAATCAATAAAACATCTGGAGGTGCTAATTAGAAATGAAGAAAAAAGAGAATGGGCAGTTTTGCCGATTTGCCAGCCTATGTTTCTCCTGACCAAATGATGAGTAGAAAGAGAAAAGGATTAAAATTTAAATTTAAAGGCATATTTTTCCCCTGAGAAAGATTATGTAATGGCATGTGAAGTCAGTTCAAAGGAAGCCTATGATGTTTTCCTTCTCATAAAAAAAGAAGCAAATTATTCCATCCAAGTGCAACTGAATCAAATTTGAACTTCCTGTAAATGTATCAGTTGATAAACCAGGATTTAAGTTCAAGGGTACATTCCATGCCTAATCTTCATTTTACAGCTTTCGGAGATAAAATTTCCTTAGCACTAAAATCTTTCAAAGATAGTCTTTCTTGCAAAACAAATTGTTAGAAGTGAGCAGCAAATTGGCCAGATGCCTCTGGGGTATAACTGTTTCTTAAAAGTCAGGTAAGAACTTTTAGAAATGATCTCATACTTTCAAATCACTAGTTTTCTGTTTCATGCTTTGGAACAGAAATAGTCAACACACCAAAAGGGTTAATACAGCTTCTCCAAAGTGCTTCTCTTCTCACAGAATATAGTTTACATCTTGGGAGAATTTGGCACAGCTTAAGTTACAGCTTAACTGATTTGCTCAGTAGAATCCAACAAGAAGTCATTTGCCCCACCCATTTGTCCCTAAGTGTTTATTAGCAGGGATAGACACAAAATTTTAAAAGAAAAAAGTATTTTCCATGTGAATATTCTTTCTCCAAGACTTCAAATCAAGATATATAAGCAACAGCAT
This sequence comes from Colobus angolensis palliatus, assembly GCF_000951035.1. NCBI lineage: Eukaryota > Metazoa > Chordata > Mammalia > Primates > Cercopithecidae > Colobus > Colobus angolensis. The sequence goes on along the minus strand of NW_012119376.1, from coordinate 11,484,028 downwards.
TCTTCAAATCTTACTCCCAAACTGAAAGCCATCTTTTACAGGATTTTAGAAACACCCCAAAATGTATTATCAGCCCACTAGCCTTTCTCAGCCTACACGTCTCACTGCAAGATAAATGGACATGAGACTTAATTATTTCTTATATGGCTATAAAGAAAAATAATTGCTAAGCATAAAAACCAGCCTATGACATGAGGCTAGTTTTACATGCTTCCAGAAATTGGTGCTTTTAAGTTTCCGACATTGAGAAACATATAGACAACAGAAATCTTTTCAGTGGTACATAGTACTATGATTGTTATCCCCCTAGACAGCCTGAGCAGTCCATTAACTAAGGTGTAACAGAGAACCAGAGCCAAAAAAAAAAATGGCTCCAACAAGAAAAATCACAGCTTAATAGCCTGGTATGTAGTAAGGCCATAGTTTGGATTTTTATAATAATTATCACATTCCAGAGCCCAAATTAATTATTTGTAGTTATTTTGTAGATATCTTAGTAGCTACGCACACACACACACATTTCACAAAGTATTGGCCAATGCCCATTTTCACAGAGCTCTTTACTCTAAAAATAACTTTAATTTTCATGTTTTACCAAGACTGAGAGAAGGGAGAGCAAATCAAAGGAAACTAGTTGGGGAATTAGTAAAGAAAATTCTAACAGGCCTGCTGGGTGTTCTCTTACTGCTGTCTTGAACTTCAGATGAAATTATTATACTTTCTGTGTTGTAGTACTGGGTCATTTGTACGTGAAGACAAAGGCAACTTCAACTTGATATTTCTGTCAACCCTGCTGTGGGAAGAGTCCTTTCCTGGTTTATAACATCAATCATTCTCACAATAAATCTTAGGGTGGATGTGGTCATTTAAATCTCCACCTGCACAAACAACAGAAAATAAGAGAGCTCATAAATCTCTACACTGGTGATTAACAAATTTTGGATCCTCAGCGAAGATATTATGGAAGAGGGGTCACTAATTCATTAATAAAGACTGATTTGCTGACAACCTGTTTAGTTTACAGCATAGGGGGAAAGCAAACAAGACCCTGCTAGCAAAACAAAACGTTAGAGGTTAGTGAATTCCCAGCTGAGCCTAGGATTAGAGACATGATATCTTAATGTAGGAGAAGCCTTCAGACCCTAAGACAACCACTCAGAAACCACTCTCACATTTTGCTCCAGCCCAACTTCAATGCCTACCTGCAAGGGAAGAAAACCTGGCAAAGAAATTGAAGAGAGGTTTACACCTTCAGTCTCCGTGGTTTCATTGCATCAATTTCATCCAATCCCTAGGTTCTGCTTCCCTGTGATTTTCTACCTACTTCCCAGGAGACTTTCTTATTCTCTAGGAAAGATGGCTCCAGCTGGGGTTAAAGATGGAAAAGAACCTTTCTCAAAAGGATAATCTTGCTTTGTGTTTTGTGGTGTCAGCTTCATGTGAGGAACACTGGCACCAAAGAGGCCAGAAGAGGACAAAGACAGCAGCATTGAAAGGGATGGTGCATCACAAAAAGTGCCAGGCAAGGTGATGTCTGAGAGCAACTAAGACTCTCAAGGGAATATTAAATGCATTTCTAGAAAAAAAAGAGGGGAGAGTTTCCACTTATTAGGAAAAGATGATCAACCAACATAATATTTTCCACACACTCATACTGCCCTATCTCATTCCCTACCCACTCCCACTAAGCTGTGTGTGTTGGGTTTGAGCGTGCAAATCAAGTATGTTTGTGTACACATAGGCAGTCCTTTGATGTCTTGAAAATGATCAGGTGTATGTGAAATTTTTTATACTTACTTTTCCATCACCATAAAGATTCTAGGAAGCACTTGTCTTCATTTATCCTGGGGAAGGTGGAAGGAGATCTTGGTAAAGCCTTGGAGTTTTATGAGATGTTGGCAGGATGCAGTTGATACTCCCTGTATCTTAACTCGCGTTTTCTTGGGAGGGGAGAGGGCATGGAGTGCTTGTGAGATTCGTAGGTGGAAGGCCCAGAAAGAGCCAAAGGATCTAGTCGTTTTTCTAAAGTTCTCAGTAACAACCAGCTGTGACGTCTTAAGAGGGAAAGAAGGCCTTTTAGAGATGGACAGGACATGATTCTCCTCAGCCGGCCGCAGCTGGGAGAAGGTGGCTGGTAAGTACATGATGCAGTTGAGTTGATTTACATTACAAGTTGCAAATTAGGGTCTGTGCAATGAGTTTCCCTCCGGTTGTGAAAGGGGTCTAAGCGCTTTGCTGGGGCCTGGCAGGCCCCTCCCCTGGCTGCAAAGATCCGCCCCTCTATTCCCCAGATAAATTCCTAGTGTCCACCAAATTCCTCAGCGCTCGCTCACACTCCTCTACGGCCACGACTCTGGGAGTGGGGAAACAGAGAGCCGGTTCCTCTGCTGCAGAAGTCCTCTAGGTTCCTTCTCACAACTCTGCGAAGGGGAAAGGGTTGTGAAACCCAACCAGACCCCAACTCCAGCTCCCAACAGGAGGTGGCTGCGCCACACTCGGGAGGCCCCTTGGTTTCAGGGTCTCTCTCTATCTCTCTGCCTCTCTCTCTCTCTCTCTTTCTCTTTCTCTCTCTCTCTCTTTTTCTCTCTCTCCCGCTCTCCCTCGTCCACTCCGCCAAACATGTCCACCGGCTCCCTCAGCGATGTGGAGGACCTTCAAGAGGTGGAGATGTTGGAATGTGACGGGCTGAAAATGGACTCGAACAAGGAATTTGTGACTTCCAACGAGAGCACCGAGGAGAGCTCCAACTGTGAGAATGGGTCTCCCCAGAAGGGCCGCGGCGGCCTGGGCAAGAGGAGGAAGGCGCCCACCAAGAAGAGCCCCCTGAGCGGGGTCAGCCAGGAGGGGAAGCAGGTCCAGCGCAACGCCGCCAACGCGCGAGAGCGGGCCCGCATGCGTGTGCTGAGCAAGGCCTTCTCCAGACTCAAGACCACCCTGCCCTGGGTGCCCCCGGACACCAAGCTCTCCAAGCTGGACACGCTCAGGCTGGCGTCCAGCTACATCGCCCACTTGAGGCAGATCCTGGCTAACGACAAATACGAGAACGGGTACATTCACCCGGTCAACCTGGTGAGTGCCCCCAGGGCTGCCGCTGCAGTCCAGGCGATCCTGCAGTCCAGGCGCGCCCGCAGTCCCGCCAGAGGTGGGCGCGAGTGCGCGCGGGGCTGGGAGTGGGGGTGCGGGCGTGGCGGTGACTTACACACCTCGGCCACCGCGGGCCTAGAGCCTCCAGGGACCAGAGGCGGGCGGTCTAGACGCGGCCCTCGCTCTCTGCCCTACCAGCCCCCGGAGCGGGAGTGATTTATGCAAGGGTTTGACGCGGCAGCCCAATTAAAGGTTTGCAAGTGTATTGAGCTGGCACAGAGGAGGGATCCCCCGCGCCCGCTCCAACGCCATCCTCCCTGGGGTGGAGTGGCTGCTGCGGAACTGAGAACACTGACAAGACCTCACGCCGAGGAGGCATTTTATTAATCCTTTTCTCTTCTTTTAGCTGAGAGTGGATTTTGATTTTCCTTTCCTTGTAAATAAAAACACTCACCTCCGTTTCTTTCACAAGCATATTTAGGACCATTAGGTAAGGACACATCTATGCCCCCCTGAATTGTCAATGTAAGCCCCCAACCGCTTAAATATTCTGTGCTTCTCCTATAAGTGGATTAGTATTTTTAAATCCTAGAAGTTCCAGTTATCATCAGCAAAATCAGTAAATCCTCACTAGTATGAGTTTAATAAATATTAAAATAGGTCACTCTCATCCAAGATTTAAGAAAAGTTACCTGTTATCTTAAAAAGTAATGCCCATTGAGCCTAACTTTTTTAAGACAAAAAAACTGATAATCATCGAGTCTACTTTTTTCTCAAATGCATTTTACTGTTTAAGAAATACATTTTAATTTGTTTATTTGATTTTATTTTAAAACTTCTAGGATCTAAAGAAAAACAATAACAACAACTTACTAGGACCTCTGTTTGTATATGATAAGAATGAGAGATTTTTCCTCTTAAAAGGCAAGTCTTATCAGCCAGCACTAGAGCAGTAGTGAGAGAGGTCTGAATTGTCTTCTCACCGAATTGGTTTCTGGAACTGAGGGAGAAGAAGATGCAAAACTACATTTTGCCATGAAAAATAGTTTTCCCTCCAACTGAAAGTTTGGGTTTTGTTTTTTTTTTTTTTTTTCAATGAGTAAATAGCTTTTTAAAATCTTCACCTAAAATGAAAGTGTTGCCTCGAATATTTACAATTGTTACTCTCTTCATCTTTGAATAAGAAACTTAAATGAACTTTATTATAAAACAGCCCGGAGAAAGGAAGAGAAAGCATGCTTTCTCAGTCCAGCACGAAGACCATCTTAAATTAAAAGTCAATGTAGTTTTTTTTAGCTTTTTTCTTTTTTTCCTTAAGAGGTGGTGATTAATTTAGAAGTTGTAGTCAAAGCTGGTGTTTGCGATGGAAGAAACGAAAGTCGGGGCTAGGGAAATAGATGGCGATGAAAGACGATGAAAGCGACAGGGCCCTGAAACCCGACCACCACCTCAGAAGAGAGGCCAGGAGGGAGCTTCGCCCCGAACTCGGTGCCCAGCAGGCACAAGGTCATTCTGGGCTTCCCCGCTCAGGCTGCCAGAGCGTCTGCTTCCAGGCAGTGCCACAGCACCACCCACTCTCGGCTTGCCCAGGGCTTCCTGCATTGGGTCTCACAAGGAACCCAGTATGAGCCCTTTCGGCTCTCGTTCTAAAAGACCACCATCAGCACCACCACCACCTCGAGCTGTGACTTGGCGCCAAGGCAGCTTTTTGCTTTATGCAGCCGCGGGGTGCGCCAGGACCGCGAGTAAATTGCAGAGATAATCAATCGGTCTCTCCAGTGCACTGCCTGCCCCCACCGCCCCCACTCCTTTCATCTCTGGCCCGGAGCCTACCCCACCCCCTCCGCCATGGCTACTTACCTCCTCCACCTTCTTCTTTCCCGCAGACGTGGCCCTTCTTGGTGGCCGGGAAACCCGAGAGTGACCTGAAAGAAGTGGTGACCGCGAGCCGCTTATGTGGAACCACCGCGTCCTGACCTTGGAGGTGCGAGTCTGGGAAAGGCGCGCTCCCGGGGGGAGCGGGCCCCGGGAAGGCGACCCCTGCCCTCCGTGCTCTCTGTCTCTGCTTCCCCCTCGCAATGCTCCTCTCTCTGTCCCACCCCTCGAGAACACTTTACAACGACGAGGAGATTCGTTTCCAAACCAGAGGAGATCAATTGTACTTGCAAAGATTCCCATCTATTTAACTTTATTAACTTCTACCGTGAATGACTCTGCAAGCCTTGCTGGTCCAAGTGCAATATGTAATTATAAATGTATAAATAGATAAGAACCTATCAATGTATCTTTTGTACAATATGTTGTAAAATGTAGATCATAGGATAGCTGACTTTGACAGTCGCATTTATAAAGTAATTCACTTAAAGATATATATTTTTTTCAAACAAGTTTTGCAACTTTTGAAAATAAATCTTTCTTTATATTGCTAAAAGCTCTGACATTTTGTGTGATTTTTAAAAATATTTGGAATAGAAAAGTGGGAAACTATGGGGAAGCTTGATAATGAAAATGATTCTTTTAAACATCAATCTAAATTCTAGAGATAGAAGAAAATTGCATATGAGTTTCATAATGAAGATGCAGATTACGTTTTTTACTGTAACCTTAAAAAAGAAATATGTCGGTTACTTTTAAGGACAATAGAAATTATGTAACTGTAAACAAAGAATGGGCAGTATTAAAGTTATCCACAGTTACACAGTTCAAGAGTAAAAACGCACCAGAAAAAGGAAATCCAGCTTTCATGGATTCCACAGTATGACTGCTGACACGGGCGAGAAAGTAAACTCCACCTTTCGTCACCTTCCAGGTGTGGGTATGGCTGCAAACTAGTGAAGAAATAATAGAAGCTATGGAAGATGTAAATTCCATAACCCTTAGGGTGTGTTTCAGGATTTTCAGAGTTCTGCAGCATACATTATCTACATTTCTTATTAATAATCCACTAATTAATTCTAACAACAAACCTGCATGCCTGCCTTTTGGTTGCGGTTAGCGGGCGCGTTTAGCTCCCACCACGACTTCCGGCGGACTGGGTTTTAATTTAAACATTTTCCAGGCTACGGAACAGCTCCTAGGGGAAGATTAAGTTGAGATAAACAGACAAGCAAGGCAGAGAAGCCTGGGACCCGGCTCTCTCACTGCCCCTGAGCAGCCCGCGGCGGCCGATGCGCCAGATGCCACCGGGGCTGTTTAATGTTCGGGGTTATGACCGCAGTGTTTACAAGACGTCTTCGGTTATTTATACTGTTATTCCTCGCAGAGAGCCTTGAAACTTCCGCTTCATTTGTTCTTTCTTTTCGATTTTTTACCCTTTTTTCTCGGCTTAGTTTGGTACCTGGAGCAAGAGCTTCTCCGCCCTTCCACCAACCCCACAGGCTGCTTCTGGCTCCTCGGGTGGAGCCCCTGCCTGGCCATAAAGGAAGGATCCCGCTAGGCTGGTCCCGACTGGAGAAGCTGCTCTGCCAGGTGTGCTCTCTGTCAGTTATAGTGACCTCATTACCAAGGGGTGGCGACTACTTTACCAAGCGCAATTCCTCATTCTCCAAGGGCTGAGAACTTCGGTGACTTCATCCGCCTGTCTGTTTGCACATGGAGGACTTCTCAAGATATCAGGATACCCTTCCATCACCCCACCACCGCCACCCCAACTTGACTTTCAAAAAGAGATTTCAAGCTCTGGTCAGAGTCCCGTTCCTCAGATTCATGTGTTCTGTCCTTTCTACCAGAGGGATAGAGTCCATGCCTCAACCTATCCAGAGTTCAAATCAAAGAGTCCCTAGTGTGATTCAATTGTTCGCCTTTCACGTATCGCAGATTTTCCAATCTCCCACTCACGTTTTTACAAAACAAACGCGCTAAATTCTGAGGATTCCAGGCAGGCCGTCCATAGAGAAATAACTTTTTCTTGCTCATTTCCTTGCAACGCCAATCTAAACATGGATTTTTAGAAAGTCTTCATGGCTGTCTATAGTTGCCTATCAATAATTTGAAGCCTTTGCTTTAGGCAGGAGGCATGTGGCTATGAATAGGGAACACGCAGTTTTGACCCTGGTTCTGCATCCAGCTAGCTGTTTCTTGAAAAAGCCTGGATCCTCAGTTTTCCCATCTCTGCAAGCAGGGATAAAGGTGATGAGAATGATAATAATCATTATATGCAGACCTTCCCCTTTCATCTTACAGAGACTTAGTGGGGCTCAAATGAGATTGTATCTGTAAAATCCCTTGGTAAAGGAAAGATTCCATGAAAATGTCAGTTACTTTTACTAAGTGGTGGGTGGTGAACTATCTGTGCCTAGATCCAAACTGAAAGTGTCTCAGGCAGGAAGCTCCAAGGGGTGTATGTTTATAGCGTCCAGGCAATGATCTTTTTTTTTTTTTCATGAACGAAAATACCTCTTTTTGGTATCTATTGACTCTTTTCTCTCTCCTTCTGTCTCTGTCTCACCTTGCACTTCTCCTCAGTGTTCTCTAAATTTGTCCAGAACTTTCTTTTTCCTAGAAATCCAGAGAGGAAAGTCAGGGCCTGGCACCTGCAGGTAGGTCAACACTGGTGTCTGATGATGAGGCTGCCAAGTCCCATCAGGAGCCTCAGCCAAGGAGGGGCCTGGGCACACTCAGGTCCTCATGGTTGCCCATTGAATGGAGTGAGGATCACGGTGGGAATGACTGGGTGGTGGCTGCCACTAGCTCAGGAACATGACAACGTGACCACACCACACATGCCTCCAACACACACTCACAGTCTAACCATCTCTTCTTCTCAGTGGGCCCTTCTCCCATTCCAGATCATCAGCACACCCACACCCACCACAGGTCTCTCTCCTCTGGTCTTCCCAGAAGGGTAAAACTCCCAGCCTACCCTGCTCCAGCTCCAGCCCAGGTAGTCAGTGTGTCTCAATTTGAATAGGGGGTGAGTAGCTTCACAGAAAGAATGGGGAACTCCCCTGGCCTCAAGCCAGTATAGTTTGGAAGTTGGGAGTGGGGGGTGCTAAGGGTGGGGAGTATCCTGCCTGTGACCTCTAGGTTATGAAAACTATCTTAGAAGGTGCTTTTAGAAAGAACCAGGAGAACAACCAAAGCATCTTACAGACGCCTGAACGGAGAATGAAGTGTTTCAAGTAAGTGAGTCTGCAAGTTCTCAGAAGCAGACAGATATCCAATCTGGACTGTAGCCAGGGAAGTCCTCTCTCTCTCTCTCTCTCTCTCTCTCTCTCTCTCATTCTCTCATTGCTTGCATGACTTTACAAGCAACTCAGGATCCTTCTAGCAGGCTTTCCCACTGTCAAACAGAGACTTCATTCTAAAAAGATAAGTGATACAGAGCTCCAGCTCCGCTGGCTCTATATGTTTACTGATTAGTGGAAAACACTGACCAAGGAGACTTTTAAGCCAGTGGTTCTTCAGAATCACCTAGACGCCTCTACCCTCCAGAGATTCTGAGTCCAGGAGTCTGAAGTGGGGCCCCACGTGATGCCAATGCTGCTGGTCCCAGGACCACATTTTAACAATCAATGTTTTCAGATTTCTCATGAGGAACACTGCTTAATGCAGCGGGAAAGAATATTTCAGAGAGGAATTTTTTCTTAAAGAAGCTGCATATTCTGGACTCCAATTTGGTTTAATTTTCTATTCACTCCAGGATGGCACGCAGTGGATTCCTAATTCTTAAATGCCATACAGTCTGGACTTCAAATCACTTGTCTTCAGAAAATAAAAGATTTGTTCCACTCGGGTGTGTGGACGTGGATGCGCTCATCCTGTGTTCTCAGACAGATTTCAGTCATTAGATGATGTTTTTAAGTCCTGAGTGGATTAAAGCCAGACTTCTGTTGGCTGCGTTGCCACCTCTAAGGAAGAGAGAAATCTGGGGGCCCTGGAATCACCTCCCCTACAGGAGAGTCCCTTTGTCCATTCTCAGGCCAGAAAAAATCTCCCCATCACTCCAGTGCGAGTGGCTGACTTTGCTCTGGTCCCGCACTGTATGCGTCGGGAAGTCGGCCTGGAGTTCGGGTTGCAGGGAAGCCAGGGCTGGGGGCGAGGGCAGCAGGAGTGCTTGGGGAGCTCGCGGCCAGCAGGAAGCTGAGCGCAAAGGCGGAGGAGGGAAGCAGCCTCTGAAGCCTCCCGGCCTGGGAGAAGAGTGTTTGAAAGTAGGCGAGACGGTGAAAGAGTTCTGAGCCCCAGCCCGAACAGCCTCCTTTCTGTCCCTTTCCGGGTGCAATCTCCGGGCCAGCGGGCTCGTGTCTCGCCGCAGATCGGCTGTTTCAGGGATGAGGCGCAGGGCAGGTTCTGGGTTACGTCCGCACACCGCGGGGAACCCAGGTGCGGGCGGGGCACATCTGTCCTGCCAACATCCTTTCTTAGCTTTGCATCCTTCTCTCCAAATGCTGGCTCTGCCCTTGGAAACTCGCTGATTGCCAACAGCATTCTTCAGAGTCCGCCGGGTTTCCTCCAGGCGTCTGAGAGGAACACGCCTTTGATCTTTGGGTCTGGGCAGGCTGCGCAGGCGCACCCTCCTACCAGTTCACCGAAAGATTAACCACCTCCAAGGACTATTTAAGAGCCCCTCCCAGGGCCGAACGGGGAGAAAGGGTGGGAAAGGGAGGAGAGAGCATCCGTTTAGAACGCCCCAGAGTGTTGAGAACAGACTTCTCAAAAACAATGTCAGGCGGTCTTTCATACCCAGCACTCAATGTAGTTGAATCGTGAATGAATCATTAACTCTTTGAGGCTTTAAGATAGATAAGATAGAGAGTAGTGGGGCAAAACGGCAATGGGGCTGTTGTTGTGGTTAAATTGAACTTGAACTTGAACCTCTTACGTTGAAGTCTGGGTGCACATTTAAGAAAAGAATAAAGCAAGTAGGTATGATGGAACTGGGTGAAATCAGGTGGCGGTAGATTGTTGGCAGCACTCAAGAAATATGCTCTCCCGTTTTCCAGTAAAATATATTACTAAATGTTAATTTACATGGCCTGTAGACTAGAATCTTTAGTTTAAAAGTTTCTTTTATAATGAAAATGATTTGAGGCACTAAGTAGTTCACACAATCTTATTTTAAAATTAATCCAGTTGGTGATGAGGAAGTAACCTATTGCTTTTCACAGATGTAGGTAAGACCCTGGTGTAGTGGAAAGAGCTTTTGACTGAGTCCTTGGATAAGATACTAGACCTTTCAGGACCTTGGTTCTTCCATCTCTAAAATTGGTATAATAATGACTACTTTTTTGAGCTAATATGTAATTGGACAATGCCTGGAGCATAATAGACACTAATTAATATTGGTCCCCCCGCTTCTTCTGGTCACTAAGTTACAAAAGTGCCTGAAAGGATGATATGCATTTCCCCTAGTTAGCTAGACAATAGTAAACAATCATTGAATTCTTATAATCCAATAGCATCAAATCACCTTGAGTGTGATTAAAACAGATTATCATTCAGATCTCTTCTTTCTTTAGTGAGATCTCACCACCTTATCTACTGTGGGTCCTGCCCTTATTTCTGTATTTCAGCACTTATCAACTTAGTGATAATAGGTAATTGTTATTTTCTTTCATTTCTGTTTTTCTCTATCTCTTCTAGCTCCATGAAAGCAAGAACCATGTCTGTTTGGTTCCCTTGATTTTCTCAGCACCTACCACAGTCTCAGGTACACAGTAAGTGCTCAAAGAGGAATGCACAAAGCTTAATGATAAGCTTCTTAGAGATACCTGTGTCTGCTGAGTGAGGTTATGTTGCATTTCGAGGACCGTAGACTGGCTTAAATATATTGTCTAATTTTAATTTCAGAATTTGGTTATACACCATAATACTTAAACATTTAACAGACACTTATTCCGTAGTAAAAATAAATCTATACAGGAAAAAACACGATCAATCTTGTTGAAGGGGGATTAATATGAAACATTGGTCCGCATGACATCACACATGGATTCTTTTTTTCACAATAAATCTCAGACAAGGGTCCATAATAAGCACTGTGTCCTTCAAAACAATATGTCTTCCACCAGCATTCTGACCATTGCTGAGAAACAGTCACCTCTAAAGTTTTCTGCTTGGTTCTTAGGATCGTTTACTAATGAATCTCATCTAGCATTATTCATCTTTTATAGTTTATGTGAATGCCACCATCTTCTGCTGCCCTCAAATCTCTTAAGTTTAGGCATCCATCTCCCACTCAGTAGCTTCTTCCCCTATCTTTTTTTTCTTTTCTTTTTTTTTTTTTTCTTTTTTTTAGACAGAGTCTTTCTCTGTCACCCAGGCTGGAAAGCAGTGGTGCAATCTTGGCTCACTGCAACCTCCACCTCCTAGGTTCAATCAATTCCCCTGCCTCAGCCTCCCAAGTAGCTGGGACTACAGGTGCACATCACCACACCCAGCTAATTTTTGTATTTTTTTAGTGAAGATGGGGTTTCATTATGTTGGCCAGGCTAGTCTCAAACTACTGACCTCAGGTGATTCGCCCATCTTGACCTCCCAAAGTGCTGGGATTACAGGCAGGAGCCACTACACCCGGCTCCCTTTTTTTTCTTTTCTTTTTCTTTTTTTTGTTTCTGAGACCAAGTTTCACTCTTGTTGCCCAGGCTGGAGTGCAATGACGAGATCTCGGCTCACTGCAACCTTCGCCTCCTGGGTTCAAGCGATTCTTCTGCCTCAGCCTCCCAAGTAGCTGGGATTATAGGCATCCACCACCACACCCAGCTCATTTTTGTATTTTTAGTAGAAACGGAGTTTCACCATGTTGGCCAGGCTGGTCTCAAACTCCTGACCTCAGGTGATCCACCCGCCTCAACCTCCCAAAGTCCTGGGATTACAGGTGTGAGCCACCGTTTTTGTTTTTGTTTTTTGTTTTTTGTTTTAACAATCATACTTATCCTCCCTAAAAGAAAAACTCTCCTTTTCTATACAGTCACAACACTTCTGACACCATATGTGTGGAGTTTTCCCCCATACAAATGGATTCTCCAATTCTCTGTGGACACCAGCTAGGAGTCCTACAATTCCATTCTGATGCCAACTCCTCGCTAATTTGCTATAACAGCTCACTAACACTTATTTACAGTTATTAGTTTATTTTAAAGGATATCGCAAAGGACACGGATGAACTAGTTTATTATTTACAGTTAGTAGTTTATTATAAAGGATATTGCAAAGGATACAAATGAATAGCCAGATGAAGAGGTATACAGAGCAAGGTTTGAAAGGGTCCTCATCATGAGATCTTCTGTTCCCACGGGGGCAGAGTGTCCCTCCCTCCCAGTAAGAGGATGCATTCACCAACCCAAAAGGTCTCTGAGCCTTGTTGCTTAGGGGTTTTGTGGAGATCCCACTACATAGTCATGATTGATTAAACAATTGGCCATTAGGGATTGAACTCAAATTTCCAGTCCCTTTTGCCTCTCTGGAGGTGAAGTGGGGCTGAAAATGCCAACCCTCCAATCACAAGGCTTGTTCCTCCAGCAACCAGCCCCTATGCTGTAGCTGTCTATGGACCATGCAGTGATTCCAGCCACCAACCATCTCATTGGCATGCAAAAAAAAAAAAAAAAAAAAAATTCTTATCACTCAGGAGATTCCAAGGGTCTTAGAAGCTCTTGTGCCAAGAACCAGGACAGAGACCAAATCTATATTTTACGTTATATCACCAAATAATATTCTCCAACAAGGAATAAAAGAAATCGAAGACATCTCTAAATCCAGGAGAATTTTTAAAAACTAACTGGATCATATAGTTACAAGGAATAAAAATTCATACCAACTGGCTCAAATAAAAAGGGGAATGAGGTACTGTAAAGATAGTCCAGGGAATCTGGCTGACATCTCCTGGCAGAAAATAAATTGTAACTGGGAATTAGGGAATCTCTCCTGGGAAACTGAAAAGTTAGGAGGGAAACTCTCCTCTCTGGAGCTGGAGCTCTCTGGGCCCTTGTCTCTGTTTTCGCTGTCAGTCTTTTGCATTTTATCCTCTGCAACCTAATTTTCTGTGCTGGCTCACTTTCAACTGCTTCTGAACTATCTGTTTCACATAGGTTTGGTTTATTAAGTTGCTGACTGTGGCCCCAATTCTACAAGAACTGAATTCAGTTGCAAACTCAACTATCCAAAGCTTACATCTCTACATCTTTTGAATTTGAATTTTCAAGACAGGGACCACTATTGACTTCTTCTAGAAGGCTCTGGTTAGATTCTCCAGGCAGTTGTATGCCTCTTATCCCATCCGCTGTAGTTAGCAGGAGATAGATTGGCTGTTGGCTGGGGCAGCTTTTTGCAATGTAGGCTTTGAATGCAACAAGAATCCCAAATCAGTTTGCTACAAACATAATATAATGCCATAAGGGCTGGGATGTCTACATATGGACCACCTGGGTTTATTCTGCTCCTCCAATGGGGAGCAACATGTTTTTGGAAAAAGGCCACGTTCTTAGGTCTTATTGTGTCCATGATGTGGAGAAGGAGCAGAGATAACAACAACAAAACAAATTCATATAACCTAAATGACCTACTTTACAGACTAGAACAATTTTATTGAGGAAATCACTAGCACTTTTTAGCCAGTAAAATGTTATTATAAGGCACATTTGAGAAATACCAGGACAGACTCAGCTTTCTTAATCTTTTTCATCCGTTTGCATGCACGAAGCACATGTATAGACGCTATCATATTTCATCTTCAAAACAACCCTGACCCAGAGATATTATTATCCTCACATTTTTAAATAGGGCAACTGAAACTCAGAGATGGAAAATAAGTTACCAAGAGCTATATGGTGAAAAAGCAGCAGAAAGCTGAGTATAGAATTCTTGTATTTTGTTGAAACTGCTTTGAATGTAGGAGGGCCCCTGAATAAAAGAAATTTTAAAAACTGTAACCGTACAAAGGAAAGAAATCCTTCCAAGAAAAGCATGACATTAAGCCTTTTTAAAATTAGAATCTGTACTTTATACTTTCTTAAGGATCTCTTTTAGACTTATTTATAACTTTATTTTAATCCTATATTGCCATTAAGGATACATAAAAGGAAAATGTATGCAAAATGAACTAGTTTAAATATTCCAAAAATTATTTTATATTCAGAGCCTAATTCATTCTGAATCATTTAGTCAATCCCAGTCATGAAAGTCTTGTGATTTTTTATTATGTAACAGTTTTTGTCATAGAAGAAACCACTCTCAAACCCAATGGCTTAAAAGCAATACGCTTTAGTTGTTACTCAGGAGTCTTTGAGTCAGTTAAGAGGGTCTGCTGATCTGAGCTGAGCTCTACTCTTCTTACTGGGGCTTGCCCATACATTTTTGGCTGGCTGTCTATTTGGCTAGGAGCTAGCTGGTCAAGAATGGCCTCACACACATGCCTTGTGGCTGACCGGTTACTGGCTAGGGTATGAGGAAAACTGAACCATGTATCTTTTTTTTTTTTTTTTTTTGACAGGGTCTGGCTCTGTCACCCAGGCTGGAGTGTAGTGACACAATCTTGGCTCACTGCAACCTCCACCTCCCGTGCTCAAGCAATCCTCTCACCTCAGCCTCCCAAGTAGCTGGGACTATAGACACATACCACCACACCCAGCTTTTTTTCTTTTTTAGTAGAAACAGGGTTTCACCATGCTGCCCGGGCTGGTCTCGAACTCCTGACCTCAAGCAACTCACCTACCTTGGCCTCCCAAAGTGCTGGGATTACAGGCGTGAGCCACTGTGCCCAGCTAACCCATGCATCTCTAATCATCCCATAGGCTAGTTTGTTCTTGTGGCAACCAGGGAGAGAACAGAAAGACATAAGGCCTCTTGGGCCTAGGTTTAGAACAGGCATAGTGCCACTTCTGCTGTGTTCTATTGGCTAAAGCCAGTCACAAGGGCATCCCAGATTCAAGAGATAGGGAAATAAATTTTACCTCTCAATAGGAGAAGCTACTAACACACTTTGCTTAGAACGTGGAGACTGTGTAAGTATGGAAATTTAGAACCATTTTTATAATTAATCTACCATACAAAAGTTTTTCTAAAAAATTCTTTGGCCCTATGGAATAATTTTCCACTTTGAAATGTGAATATCTGGTGATTTACCACCCATTTTTATCTTCTGGTTTATTAAGAACATTTCTTAGAAGAGTTCTCTGTTATCTCTGTAATTTTCTTCCAAGCAACTTGATACCCATTCTATAGTCTTAATGTTGACTCTTTCTTGATATTTTTGGCAGGGAGCATAATGAAAATACCAACATAAATTAGTCACACCAGGCTTTCTTTTACTTATTCTTACAAATTTGGAGGTTTCCCTGACCCTAGTTGCATTGTTTGGCCTGTGTAGTGGGCTAAATGGTGTCCTCAAGGAGACCAGATTCTAATCCCTGGAAACCATAAATACTACCTTAATTGGAAAAAGGGTCTTTGCAGATATGATTAATGATTTTGAGATGGAGAGATTATCCTTGGTTATTTGGGTAGGCCCTAAATGCCATCATCACAAGTGTCCTTATGAGAGAAAGGGAGAGGGGGATTTGATGCACAGAAGAGAAAATTGTGATGTGAAGACAGTAGAGATTTAAATGATGTAGCCACAAGCAAAGAAAGAGTAGCAGCCACCAGAAGCCAGAAGAGGCAAGGAAGAGATTGTCCTGTAAAGCCTCCAAGGGAGCACGGCTCTGCCTACACCTTGATTTCAACCCGGCGAAACTGTCGTTGAACTTCCAGCCTCCAGAACTAAGAGAAGAGTAAATTTCTGTCAGTTGAAGGCACTAAGTTTGTGGTAATTTATTGAGGCAGCCACAGGAAACTAATACAGCATGTATTAGGCAATCCTTTGCATGTATCTCAGTAACCAAATATTACAGGATCATCTACTTATTGTTTACTTTTTTCTTATGCCCCAAAAAGCACTTGGATGTTAATTTGTGAGAAAATCTGGAATCACGGATATTCTTCCAATGGCAAATGCCTTTGTTACTACACAGTACTTCTCTATTTCCATTACTTTCTATGCATAAAGTAACTTTTTTTTAAAATGTGGAATCAGAGTATAATCTTTGTAAAGACATTCTTTAACTGCAGTTAATTCCATTATAGGTCCAACAATACAAATCATTGAAACAAAGAGACCAATGTTAAGATGCACCCCGGTTTTAGAAATGTGAAAATGGGCCAGGCGTGGTAGCTCACATCTATAATCCCTGTACTTTGGGAAGCCAAGGTGGGTGGATCACTTGAATTCAGGAGTTTGAGTCCAGCCTGCCCAACATGGTAAAACCCCATCTCTACTAAAAATACAAAAATTAGCCAGGTGTGGTGGTGTGTGACTGTAATCCCAGCTACTCCAGAGTCTGAGGCAGGAGAATTGCTTGAACCCAGGAGGCAGAGGCTGCAGTGAGCTGAGATTGTGCCACTGCATTCCAGCCTAGGTGGCAGAGAGAGACTCCATCTCAAATTTTTTCAAAAAGTGAAAATGTGGGGAGAAAATGCGTCTTAGAATGATGATGTATGGTACCCCCATTTCACTCTGAGCGGGGCTCTACTGTTGTTACTGGGGCTTGCTCTTATACCTGTGGCCGACTGGCTATATGCATCATCACTGAGTGGCCACTGTATGCATGACCCTGTGCTATGCATTGGAAGTAGCTGAATGAGAGGACATGTTCCTGACTTCCAGCTTGGGTCTTCCTCAGAAGACTCGATCACTTTTCTGCAAGGACCTGGCAGGACAGGGCAGTCTTGTGTTCTGAAAACTGCCAGCTGTGCCAGTTTCCAAAAGGGTCAGCTACCAGGACATGCTGGCTGCCCATCTTGTACTCTAACACTAGGCTACTGACACCTCAGCCTGCCATTCATGCCGTTAGCCCAAAATGGAGTACTCCCACCTGCCTCTATCCCAGACTAATCAATTAACCAACGGTGGGCAAGTATCTGAAGAAGTTATTCCAAAAGATCCCTCTCTGTATCTAAGGTAGTTGTCCTGGAGGATTTTATTTTCCCAAGGCTGAAATTGGACTCTGGCCATTTGGAGATGAGCTATATACTGTGGGCCATCATTCTGCTACATGGATATGAGCAGCCATCTTGTAAATATGTACTTTTGGTCCTAAGTGAAAAATTTTTTAAATATGATAGCTGTATTCACAGAAACTTACCTCCATTACTAGAAAATCAACTCAAAACCTATGAATAACAGACCATCAGAGTCAGAGCCAACTCAGTGATAGCTGAGCTTACTTTTCATTCCCCACCTACCAAGGCCCTCTGCATCATCTTAGGGATCATCCCCTCAAACAGTTCATCAACTTTCCAAACCTTTTTGTCTCTAGAACCTGTCTTTTGCTTTTTCTTCTCTTTTGAATCTTATACATTAACTCATACGTTATATAATACTGAATTCCACTATCTTTCTCAGTATTTCATATCAGGTACATTCAAATTTATTAGAATAAGGTTTTTTAAAAGTAATATTTCCTTTTTTTTTTTTTTTTTTTGAGACAAGGCCTCACTTTGTTACCCAGGCTGGAGTGCAGTGGAAGGATCTTGGCTCACTACAGCCTCTACGTTCTGGGCTCAAGCGATCCTCACACCTAGCCACCCAAGTGGTTGGGACCACTGTGTGCTACCTTGCCTGGCTAATTTTTTAATATTATTTGTAGAGACAAGGTTTCTCCATGTTACCCAGGCTGGTCTCAAACTCCTGAGCTCAAGCGATAAGCCCACCTTGGCCTGTCAAAGTGCTAGAATTACAGGCGTGACCCACAACACCAACCAAAAAGTGGTGTTTTCAAAAGCTCTTAGGCAGACTTGAACATGGAAGCTCTGCCATCTAGCTGCTCTGATCCCAACCAAATTCTTTAATGGAAGCTGATCATAATCCCAAAAGACACAATCCCAAATGCTGTAAACCTGGAGGTTGGAATCCCAAAAGATCAAAATCTCAAAAATATAATTCTGAAAAAAATTTAATTTTTTAAAAGATTTTTACTTATATTTTTAAAAGGGGATTGAGTTGAGAAGCATAAAAATGCAACAGAAGACTTCATAGGCCACTTAACATAATAAAATAGGCCATAATAATGTATATATTTTTGCAAGCATAGACACTCAGGTATACTAACAACAGTCACATAGACAAAACAGTTATGAGCAGACAAATTGTATTCATAAAGAAGTAGGTCAGAAAAGGAAATGGATCAATGCATACCACTATGGTTGGTAGTTGAGTGTACCCAGCTTTATAACTGTGGTCATCTGAAATACCATGATGAACAACCATAATCTTCTGATACGATCAATTAAAAACCTTGATGGGTCACCACCACATACATATACAGTTACCCTAAGAGCTGAGATCTTGAGAAATCTTATCTTTCACAAATGCAGATGTACAAAAGAACATCTATTCATTTATTAAAGAAGTTTTAACATTTTTATGTACATGCACAATGCTTACACACAAAGGCAACATTCTGATAATGGACCTTCAGGGAGTCAAATTTGCAAAACATGTATAAAACAAATTAGAATGCTCTAAAAGTCTCTATACAATTTATACCTCCAATACTGGAAATGATGTGAAGATTAAATACATAGCATGTAGAATTATAAAAAATAATGCTGACAATTTAAAATAGTGAAAATTTTTTTTAAAAAAGGAAAAGAAAATTTAAAAACTAAAAAGAAAATTCAGCATATAAAAAAGTGTAATAAAGGGATAGATTTGGGCAATTTGCATGGAGATGGTTCAAAAGAGCTTGTCAAATATGATCCAACTATCCTGTGATGGTGATTTTGGGGATTTTAGATATTAGGAGTTCAGAGTTTGGGGATTTTGCTCTTTCAGGATTTTAACATTAAGGATTATGGTATTCAAAAATGTGTCTTTTGGTATTATGATCCAGACTGTCACTTAATCTCTCTGTGCCTTGTTTTCTTCGCCAGTAGGATTTCTAAATTTCCTTCCAACATTAAAAACAATTTTTTAAAAGTCATAACTCTAGAGAAAAATCCCAAGGTTTTTGAACCAGACTATTATTTGACCTGGTAAATACCCCACCCAGTCTCAACTGTATGCAGCAGGAAGTCTTAAAAACTAGTTAGGACCAATACCAAAAAGAGCATGAGATTGCTTCTAAGACTGTCTCTCTCTCATTAGAATGAATTCGCTTTCCACATTACATAATATTTAGGGAAAATCCTGAAACGAATTATACATTCACATCTGTTTAGTTACTGTTATGACCCTAGTGAGAGGTGACAATGTGCTAACAGCCCTCACTCTCGGCACCTCCTCAGCCTTGGCGTCCACTCTGGCGGTGCTTGAGGAGCCCTTCAGCCCACCACGGCACTGTGGGAGCCCCTCTTTGGGCTAGCTGAGGCCGGAGCCGGCTCCCTCTGCTTGCGGGGAGGTGTGGAGGGAGAGGCACAGGTGGGAACCAGGGCTGTGCGTGGCACGCTCAGGCAGGGGCTCAGCAGGCCCCGCACTCAGAGTGGCCAGCCAGTTCCGCAGGCCCCAGGCAGTGAGGGGCTGAGCACCCCAGCCAGCAGCTGCAGAGGGTGTGCCAGGTCCCCCAGTAGTGCCAGATGCGCCACCTTTAAGAACTGTAACACTCACTGCGAAGGTCTGCAGCTTCACTCCTGTCAGTGAGACCATGAACCCACCAGAAGGAAGAAGCTTGAGACACATCTGAACATCTGAAAGAACAAACTCCAGACTACCATCTTTAAGAACTGTAACACTCACCACGAGGGTCCACGGTTTCATTCTTGAAGTCAGCAAGACCAAGAACCCACCAATTCTGGACACATTTCGGTGACCCAGATGGGACTATTGCCTATTGCCAAGCAGTGAGACTTTCGTCTATCACAGTGAGAATTTTACCTATCTCCAAGCAGTGGGACATTGACTATCGCCGAGTGGTGAGCACCAACGGACCCCTTTTGCTTGCTATTCTGTCCTGTTTTTCCTTAGAATTCAGGGGCTAAATACCGGGCACCTGTCGGCCAGTTAAAAGCGACTAGCGTGGCCACGGAACTTAAGACACGGGTGTCAGGCTTTCTGGGAAAGGGCTCTCTAACAACCCCCTACTCTTCGGAGTTGGGAGCGTTGGTTTGCCTAGAATCAGCTTCCGCTTTTCCTGTACTTCTGGGCTGAGCCAAGGGTCGACTGAGAGGAAAGCCATGCAGCTTCAGAGTCCTAACAACAAGTTGGTTGACCCTGTGGCCATGAGCGGAAGTCTCAAAGGCATGTCGCCCAAGCGAGACTCACCCATCTATTCTATCTACCCTTACCCTTGCCCCCTGGGTCCTAATGCCTGCCAGACAAACTTACTCTCACCTCTCTTCTCTGAGGTTAGTCCCACTTCTAAAAATCACTCCCTGTCTCTGGTGCTTTTCTAGTTTCTCCTATAAGTATGACTTCTAGTATAAACTCCAAGACTCTCTTACCTTCTTTAGGCACCTGGACTCACCAATCAGAAAGACAATTTTTGCCCGAAGCCCCATCATAAGGGGACTACCTAGAATTTTAGGGTCCCTCCTTAGACTAGCAGGCCTAACAAAAGCTGTTCCTGAAACTAGGATATGGGGATCCTCAGCAATTGTATCCTCCGTATTCATATAAGTGAGGACAAAAGGTGTAACTCTTCCAACCCTGGAGATCCCTTCCCTTCCTCAGGGTATGGCCCTCCATTTCATTTTTGGGGCATAACATCTTTATAGGACAGGGGTAAAGTCCCAATACTAACAGGAGAATGCTTAGGACTCTAAAAAGTTTTTGAGAATGCATCAGTAAGAGCCACTAAATCTGATTTTTCTCAGTCTGGTCCTCGATGTGGTCTGGTTGGACTGGCAAGGGTGCAGGTTTTTGAGAATGCATCAGTTAGGGCCACTAAATCCTACCTTCCTCAGTCCTCCATGTGGTCTGGGGGAAAAAACTAGCGTTTCTGCTGCTGTGTTAGTGAGCACAACTATTCCAATCAGCAGGGTCCAGGGACCGTTGCTGGTTCTTGCGCAGGGGTTGTTTCTGCTGCTGCATCAGTGAGCACAACTATTCCGATCAGCAGGGTCCAGGGACCGTTGTGGGTTCTTGGGCAGGGGGAGAAACAAAGCAAACCAAAACTGTGGGTAGTTTTGTCTTTCAGATGGGAAACACTCAGGCATCAACAGGCTCACCCTTGAAATGTATCCTAAGTCATTGGGACCAATTTGACCCACAAACCCTGAAAAAGAGGTGGCTCATTTTTTTCTGCACTATGGCTTGGCCCCAATGTTCTCTCTCTGATGGGGAAAAATGGCCACCTGAAGGAAGTACAAATTACAATACTATCCTGCAGCTTGACCTTTTCTGTAAGAGGGAAGGCAAATGGACTGAAATACCTTATGTCCAAGCTTTCTTTTCACTGAGGGAGAATACACAACTATGCAAAGCTTACAATTTACATCCCACAGGAGGACCGCTCAGCTTACCCCCATATCTCAGCCTCCCTATAGCTCCCCTTCCTATTAGTGATAATCCTCCTCTAATCTCCCCTGCCCAGAAAGAAATAAGCAAAGAAATCTCCAAAGGACCACAAAAAAAAAAACAAAAACCCCAGGCTATCAGTTATGTTCCCTTCAAGCTGTAGGGGAAGGGGAATTTGGCCCAAACTGAGTACATGTCCCCTTCTCCCTCTCTGATATAAAGCAGATCAAGACAGACCTGGGGAAGTTTTCAGATGATCCTGATAGGTACATAGATGTCCTACAGGGTCTAGGGCAAACTTTCAACCTCACTTGGAGAGATGTCATGCTACGGTTAGATCAAACCCTGGCCTTTAATGAAAAGAATGTGGCTTTGGCTGCAGCCGGAGAGTTTGGAGATATCTGGTATCTTAGTCAAGTAAATGATAGAATGACAGCCGAAGAAAGGGACAAATTCCCTACTGGTCAGCAAGCCATCCCCAGTATGGATCCCCACTGGGACCTTGACTCAGATCATGGGGACTGGAGTCGTAAACATCTGTTGACTTGTGTTCTAGAAGGACTAAGGAGAATTAGGAAAAAGCCCATGAATTATTCAATGCTGTCCACCATAACTCAGGGAAAGGAAGAAAATCCTTCTGCCTTCCTTGAGTGGCTATGGGAGGCCTTAAAAAATATACTCCACTGTCATCCAAATCATTCGAGCAAGTATGCTTATCTAATCCTACATGACCATGCTGCAATATGCAAACAATAGAAGTTCCCCCTCTGGGGGAACCCCCATCAAATACCCAAAGAAATTATAGAGTTATTGCATGCAGTGCAAAAACTCAAGAAGGTGGCAGTCTTACACTGCCAAAGCCATCAAAATGGGAAGGAGAGGGGAGAACATCAGCATGAGAAGCTGGCAGAGGCAGCAGAATGGAAAGAGACAGAAAGTCAGAGAGAGAGAGAGAGGAAGAGAGAGAGACAAAGAGGGAGAGAAAGAGAGAGGAAAAAAAGGAGACAGAGAGGAAGAGACAGACAGACAGAAAGCCAAAGAAGGAAAGACAGAGAGTCAGAAAGAGAGAGACAAAGAAGAAGTCAAAGAGAAAGAAAAAGAGAAGTAGTAAAGAAAAAACAGTGCACCCTATTCCTTTAAAAGCCCCTGGGTAAATTTCCAAATGTCTACCCAGCCAAGGCATATTCTTATGTGGAACTTGAACTGATATCTGCCTCTCAGTTTGCAAGAAATAATGAAATCTATCCTTACTTTACAATCCCAGATAGACTCTTTGGCAGTAGTGACTCTCCAAAACCGCTGGGGCCTAGACCTCCTCACTGCTGAGAAAGGAAGACTCTGTACCTTCTTAGGGGAAGAGTGTTGTTTTTACACTAAGCAGTCAGAGATAGTATGAGATGCCGCCTGGTATTTACAGGAAAAGGCTTCTGAAATCAGACAACGCCTTTCAAATTCTTATACCAACCTCTGGAGTTGGGCAACATGGCTTCTCCCCTTTCTAAGTCCCATGGCAGCCATCTTGCTGTTACTCACCTTTGGGCCTGTATCTTTAACCTTCTTGTCAAATTTGTTTCCTCTAGCATTGAGGCCATCAAGCTACAGATGGTCTTACAAATGAAACCCCAAATGAGCTCAACTAACAACTTCTACTGAGGACCCCTGGATCAACCTGCTGGTACTTTCACTGGCATAGAGAGCTCCCCTCTGGAGGACACTACAACTGCAGGGCCCCTTCATCACCTCTATTCAGGAGGAAGTAGCTAGAGTGGTCATCGTCCAAATTTCCAATAGCAGTTGGGGTGTCCTATTTAGAAGGGGGATTGAGAGGTGACAATGTGCTAGCAGCCCTCACTCTCGGCGCCTCCTCAGCCTCAGCGTCCACTCTGGTGGTGCTTGAGGAGCCCTTCAGCCTGCAATGGTACTGTGGGAGCCCCTCTCTGGGCTGGCCGAGGCCGGAGCCGGCTCCCTCTGCTTGCAGGGAGGTGTGGAGGGAGAGGCCGGGTGGGAACCAGGGCCGAGCATGGCACTCACAGGCCAGCGCAAGTTCCGGTGGGTGTGGGTGCAGGCTCAGCAGGCCCCACACACTGATCAGCTGGCCAGCGCCGCTGGCCCCAGGCAGTGAGGAGCTTAGCACCCAGGCCAGCAGCTGCAGAGGGTGCGCCAGGTCCCCCATCAGTGCTGGTCTGCCAGTGCTGCACTCAAATTCTCACCAGGCCTCAGCTGTCTCCCTGCAGGGCAGGGCTCAGGACCTGCAGCCCACCATGCCCGAACACCCCCGCCCCGAGGTGGGCTCCCGCAGGACCTGAGCCTCCCCAATGAGTGTCGTCCCCTGCTCCATGGTCCCATCAACCACCCAGGCTCTGAGGAGTACAGGCAAGGCTCGGCACTGGCAGGCAGCTCCACCTGCAGCCCCAGTGCAGGATCCACTAGGTGAAGCCAGCCAGCTGGGCTCCTGAGTCTAGTGGGGACTTGGAGAACCTTTATGTCTAGCTAAGGGATTGTAAATACACCAATCAGCACTCTGTGTCTAGCTCAGGGTTTGTAAAGACACCAATTGGTACTCTGTATCTAGCTAACCTAGTGGGGACTTGGAGAACTGTTCTGTTTAGCACTCTGTGTCTAGCTAAATGATTGTAAAGGCACCAATCAGCACTCTATCAAAACAGTCCAATCAGCTCTCTGTAAAATGGACCAATCAGCAGGATGTGGGTGGGGCCAGATAAGGGAATAAAAGCAGGCTGCCAGGGCCAGCCAGCAGCAACCCACTCTGGTCCCCTTCCACACGGTGGAAGTTTTGTTCTTTCACTCTTTGCAATAAATCTTGCTGGTGCTCACTCTTTGGGTCCACGCTGCCTTTATGAGGTGTATCACTCACCATGAAGGTCTACAGCTTCACTCCTGAAGCCAGTGAGACCACGAACCCACCGGGAAGAACAAACAACTCCAGACGTGCTGCCTTTAAGAGCTGTAACACTCACCGTGAAGGTCTGCAGCTTCTGCTTCTCTCCTGTCAGTGAGACCACGAACCCACCAGAAGGAAGAAGCTCCAGACACATCTGAACATCTGAATGAACAAACTCCATACCATCATCTTTAAGAATGGTAACACTCACCACGAAGCTCTGTGGTTTCATTCTTGAAGTCAGCGAGACCAAGAACCCACCAATTCCGGACACACTACATCTGGGAGCCATCTCCACTTTGCTTATGGCTGCATAAGCAAAATGGGGCTGAGAAGAGAAGGATGATGGCCCTCTCTGAGAAGAGAGCATGGTACTCCGAGAACTTGCTAAACCTTCAAAACATTCAATATTTTATCATATTTTATTTGTTCCATCTACAGTTTAGCTAACCATTCCATGATTTCCAGGTATTTAGGCTGTGTCTGACTTTGCAGTTTCACTTGAGGCTGGGATGCCCATCTTAGATCCTTGTCTCCATCTTCCAGAAGTAGACTTCTGGGCCAAAGATCATGACCAGTTTTAGGATGTTGATACACATTTCTAAACTGCTTCTTATTTTATACCTCACCAGCAATTGCTTAGTTCACAACGTGGACTTAATTTTTAATTTAACTTTCTTTTTCTCTTGCCACAGAGGGAAGTCTAACCATTCTGCAAGTTAAGAGAATGATTGGCTGACATGAATGAATTTGTTTTGTCTCCACTAATTCATACCATGACCACTTTTGTATCAATTTTCAACTTTTTAAAAAACGTTCTTGGGCAAAGACTGAAGGAGAACATGAAACAATGAGAACAATTAAAACCACCTCTATGGGGGAGTGAATAAACTGGCTTCCAACTTTTTGTTTTTCCAGTCCAACTCTAAGAACCTTTAAAGACACAGTCCACCATGAGAGGCTTCTACCCCAAAACCAGAAACCCCCAAAACAGACTGTTGCCAAATTAAAACAGATTCTGTTAACTAATTTGATTTTCTAACCATAAAAATCATTATGATTATTTTAAAGCACTTGGGAAGAAAGGGTTTACTTCCAGAGACATACAGGATAAACATAACAAAATTAGGTTAATATTGTATATGCAGTTTATATTCTACTTTTGTCACTTTATATTACAGAAATAGCTTATTGCCACCTCATACGATTGTTTTGGAAAACATTATACTAAAATTTTTTAAATATCACATTTAATGCATAAATACTAATTTATTTTTGAACATTTAAGATGTTTCCAATTTTTCTTTTTTTTTTTTTTGACCAGTTTGCAGGGAATATTTTATTCAATCTTTTTTTAATTACACTTTAAGCTCTAGGGTACATGTACACAACGTGCAGGTTTGTTACATATGTATACATTTGCCATGTTGGTGTGCTGTACCCATTAACTCATCATTTACATTAGGTATATCTCCTAATGCTATGCCTCTCCCTTTTCTGCTCTCCACAATAGGCCCCAGTGTGTGATGTTCCCCTTCCTGTGTCCAAGTGATCTCATTGTTCAATTCCCATCTATGAGTGAGAACATGTGGTGTTTGGTTTTCTGTTCTTGCGATAGTTTGCTCAGAATGATGGTTTCCAG
>NW_012119376.1:11456390-11456888 GCF_000951035.1 Colobus angolensis palliatus | reverse complement strand
TGATGCCTCCAGCTTTGTTCTTTTGGCTTAGGATTGTCTTGGCAATGTGGGGTCTTTTTTAGTTCCATATGAACTTTAGAGCCATTTTTTCCAATTCTGTGAAGAAAGTCATTGGTAGTTTCATGGGGATGGCATTGAATGTATAAATTACCTTGGGCAGTATGGCCAATTTCACAATACTGATTCTTCCTGTCCATGAGCATGGTGTGTTCTTCCATTTGTTTGTGTCCTATTTTATTTCACCGAGTAGTGGTTTGTAGTTCTCCTTGAAGAAGTCCTTCACATCCCTTGTAAGTTGGATTCCTAGGTACTTTATTCTCTTTGAAACTGTTGTGAATGGGAGTTCATTCATGATTTGGCTCTCTGTCTGTTACTGGTGTATAAGAATGCTTGTGATTTTTGCATATTGATTTTGTATCCTGAGACTTTGCTGAAGTTGCTTATCTGCTTAAGGAGATTTTGGGCTGAGACGATGGGGTTTTCTAAATATACAATCAT
>NW_012119376.1:11443626-11453710 GCF_000951035.1 Colobus angolensis palliatus | reverse complement strand
CTCTCTTCTGGCTTGTAGAGTTTCTGCCGAGAGATCTGCTGTTAGTCAGATGGGCTTCCCTTTGTGGGTAACCCAACCTTTCTCTCTGGCTGCCCTTAAGATTTTTTCCTTCATTTCAACTTTGGTGAATCTGACAATTATGTGTCTTGGAGATGCCCTTCTCAAGGAGTATCTTTGTGGCATTCTCTGTATTTCCTGGATTTGAGTGTTGGCCTGCCTTGCTTGGTTGGGGAAGTTCTCCTGGATGATATCCTGCAGAGTGTTTTCCAACTTGGTTCCATTTTCCCTGTCACTTTCAAGCACACCAATCAGATTCAGATTTGGTGTTTTCACATAATCCCATATTTCTTGGAGGCTTTGTTCATTTCTTTTTACTCTTTTATCTCTACAATTCTCTTCTCACTTCATTTCATTCATTTGATCTTCAATCGCTGATACTCTTTCTTCCAGTTGATCGAGTTGGTTATTGAAGCTTGTGCATTTGCCACGTAGTTCTCGTGTCATGGTTTTCATCTCTATCAGTTCATTTGTGGACTTCTCTGCATTGATTATTCTAGTTATCCATTCTTCCATTCTTTTTTCAAGATTTTTAGTTTCTTTGCACCGGTTACATAGTTCCTCCTTTAGCTCTGAGAAGTTTGATCAACTGAAGCCTTCTTCGCTCAACTCATCAAAGTCATTCTCCATCCAGATTTGTTCCATTGCTGCTGATGAGCTGCATTCTTTTGGATGGGGAGATGTGCTCTGATTTTTTGAATTTCCAGTTTTTCTGCACTGCTTTTTCCCCATCTTTGTGGTTTTATCTGCCTCTGGTCTTTGATGATGGTGACATACTGATGGGGTTTTGGTGTGGATGCCCTTTCTGTTTGTTAGTTTTCCTTCTAACAGTCAGGACCCTCAGCTGCAGGTCTGTTGGAGTTTGCTTGAGGTCCACTCCAGACCCTGTTTGCCTGGGTATTAGCAGCCAAGGCTGCAGAAGATAGAATATTGCTGAACCGTGAGTGTTGCTGTCTGATTCTTGCTCTGGAAGCTTTGTCTCAGAGGTGTACCCAGCCGTGTGAGGTGTGAGGTGTCAGTCTGCACCTAGTGGTGGATGTCCCCCAGTTAGGCTACTCAGGGGTCAGGGACCCACTTGAGCAGGCAGTCTGTCCATTCTCAGATCTCAACCTCCATGCTGGGAGAACCACTGCTCTCTTCAAAACTGTCAGACAGGAATATTTACATCTGCAGAGGTTTCTGCTGCTTTTTGTTTAGCTATGCCCTGTCCCCAGAGGTGGAGTCTACAGAAGCAGGCATGCCTCCTTGAGCTGAGGTGGGCTACACCCAGTATGAGCTTCCTGGCATCTTTGTTTACCTACTTAAGCCTCAGCAATGGTGGGCGCCCTTCCCCCAGCCTCACTGCTGCCTTGCAGTTAGATCTCAGACTGCTGTGCTAGCAATGAGGGAGGTTCTGTGGGCGTGGGACCCTCTGGGCCAGGTGTGGGATATAATCTCCTAGTGTGCTGTTTGCTAAGACCCTTGGTAAAGTGCAGTATTAGGGTGGGAGTTACCCGATTTTCCAGGTGTTGTGTGTCTCAGTTTCCCTTGGCTAGGTAAAGGAATTCCCTTCCCCCTGTGCTTCCCAGGTGAAACGATGCCTCACCCTGCTTCAGCTCTCGCTGGTTGGGCTGCGCCCAGTGACTAGCACTGACTGTCCAACACACCCCAGTGATATGAACCTGGTACCTCAGTTGAAAATGCAGAAATCAGAAATCACCCATCTTCTGTGTCACTCACGCTGGGAGCTGGAGGCTGGAGCTGTTCCTATTCGGCCATCCCAGGCACCCCCGTTTCAATTTTTTCTATAAGTAATTCTGCATTGGACATCTTCATACATCCTTAATTTTTGATTACATTTCAAATTATTTTTTCTTTTTTTTTTGTTTTTTAAATTATGTTTTTTGTAATTGAATCTTAGTAGTAATTCTTTATGAATACATATTGCAAAATTGCTTTACAAAAGGGTTGTATCCATTCAAATTCTCACCAGCAGTATACAAGAATGCCCATTACAATAAACCCTTATAAACACTGAATATTATTCTTTAAATCTTTGTCCAAGATATTTCATTGACTTCATTGTTATTTTTCCAGATTGTTTTCAAATCAGGTTTTGGGAACTTTACTTATAGATCTTGTACTAAGAAAGACAGATAGAAAGGGAGACAGAAAAAGAAAGAAAGTTTCCACCCCCAGAATTGTCCAAGGATTGCTCTGAAAGGCAAGTTACTTCCCTTTGTGGCATTTGAATCGAGTAACTGCTGATTTATGTGGTCAGCAGAAGTTAGACACCACCACCCCACCATGCGGTCTGGTCATGTTTGCCTCTTGATGAACTTTACCATTATGAAATGTTGAGAGACATGTAGAGCAAAGGCTCAGTCATGCCCCTTGGCTTGCATGGACTCAGAAGTACTTTGAGAAATAACTTGAGCTCTGTTTACAACAAGGGGTAAGAGACGTGCAGATCTGATAACCTGTGTATCCCCAAAGGAAACTGGAGTGGAAGGAGGACAGGGACAGCCTCAAGAAAAACACCACCATGAGTGAAAAGGAGTGGAGTGGAGTAGGACAAGCTGCTTCACAGGGCCTGGATAATGAAGAGGGCATTTTTTCCAGGGGGAGTGAGCAACTGAATCAACCATCCCCTAAACTATCCACTGAGAGCTGAAAGAACAGTGTCCCAGAAAAGCAAACTGCTGTGCTGTAAGAACCATCTTTTAAAGAGTCAGTCACAGAATCGAAACTAGGAGATTTCCTATAGCTAATGGGAAAAGAACACCAGGAAGCTGTTCCCAGAAGATCAGCAGAGATAGGGGCAGGAACCCACAGGAGGGGAGGGAGATAGCTGTCTCAAAGAAGCTGACATTGTTTCAAGTAGAAGAATGAAAGCTTTCAACAAAGCAGGAAGGTAAGAGGAGCCAAAACTGACCCAATGGAGCCAGAGCCACCACTTTGAATACTTTAAGGGAGTAGCTCCAAACTTCAACCCAGCCCTTGCCCCTTATTCCTCAGGGATTCTTACATTTAAAATGACCTTAGACAGGGTCATTCTCTTAGGAATTCATTAATCAAAAGGCCACAGCTTGGCAGTCAAGCCAGTGGGTTCTCAGAGCATTGAGATGTGTGGGGTGCAAAGGTGAACGATTATTCTCATCAATCAATAAAGCCTTTTTCATCTTTATGAAATTTATGGGCGTGCTCTTATCTGTCTGGAACTGTACATCCCATTGTTCATAAAGGAAGCATTTTTGTTTCTCAAATGTAAAACATGTTGGTTATTATAAATTCCAACTTTATAGATACTATTTTGTGACTATTGTTAATAATGGAGTGTGGATCCTTCTAAATAGTTTTCTTCCCTTAGAGAAAATGTAAACATATAGACTAACAAGAACATACAAACAGATATATACAAACATACATACAGTGCATACATGTGCATATCACATGTTGATTAACAGCTTCAACTTCACACGAATAATTCATAAACCAGTTTCATTTTTCTCTAATCTATGCTGTGTCAAATATCCTTTCCTTAGTGTGGAACAGATCCCTAATAATATCTTGGGCTGATGCCACAGCATTTTCCAACACCTTATTATTAAGAGACAAATTCAATAATTTCCAGTTGACCACTCAGATCTCACATGTGATGTAGATTTCATCTCCTCCACTGACTGTGGGCCATCCCTCCAGGGACCTGCAGTGGGTTTGCTCTTCAGCTTCTCCACCAAATCATTCACTTTGGTTGAAGTGGAAGGTAAAGGAGCCTGGAGTCTAGCTTTTTTTTTTTTTTTTTTTTTTTTGAGATGGTCTCAATCTGTTGCCCAGGCTGGAGGGCAGTCGTGTGATCTCAGCTCACCGTAACCTCCACCTTCCGAGTTCAAGCAATTCTGAGTAGTTGGGACTATAGGTGCCCGCCATTGCACCCAGCTAATTTTTGTATTTTCAGTAGAGACAGGGTTTTGCCATGTTGCCCAAGCTGGTCTGAAACTCCTGATCTCAAGTGATGCCCCTGCCTCGGCCTCCCAAAGTGCTAGGATTACAGGTGTGAGCCACCGCGCCTGGCCAGGAGTCTGACTTATCTTTTCCTTTACCTTATTCAAGGTCTTATGTCTCTGGTGTTGGGGGTTTAAGGGAGTATGAGACAGGAGTTTTCTTTATTAACTGCCCACTGGCCTCATCCTCTGTTGGTTGTTGCTGCTTCTCACTTGCTCTGGCTAACTTTTAGATAGCAAGAGTCTAAATATTTCCTCTCCCGTGGGCGCAACAATAAGTTCTGCAGGCCCTTTTCCAGAGTGGAATGGACAGGATGCCTTGGAGCCATCCTTCTGCACAGCTCTCTGGAGTGGAGTTTGTCTCTGTATCTTTGTATCCAGCTTTCACAATCCCGTCAGCCTCTGTGCTCTTGCCATCAGGGTCCTCATCCCATGGCCAACTCTCATCTGTCTGCCATTTGTCTCCAGTTCTGTCTTCACCTGTTCATGTAGGTGCATAGCTGATGAAGCAACTACTTAGGCTAGCATCCAAAAATTTTCTTTAGGGAACAAGATGCCAGTGTGAGATTTTTTTTTTCAGGTACCCTCAATGTCTTAAGCAATTATCATGCCCCTCTTTTCCTTACTTGATTTGTGTACAGGGAGAAGCATCCCCTCACCCTTTTCCATGGGAAGCCAATGGAGAATTAACAGGGTTTTCATGTGTACCAAGAACATCTAACTCCACAGATACTTTTCGCTACCTTACCACTAGCCAAAGTCTCCTGCTTATAGGGCTATTGGGGAGCACTGGGGCAATGGTTGAGACTAGAGGAAGGAGGATGCACAGGGATAATGAGTGGAGGTAGTAGTGCCAATTTGCCTCATTGCTTCTAAGCTCTAATAGAGTTGTCAGCCCACAAATGTTTGAGCTTTCTTACAACAGGACACTTGATATCTCTCTGTCCACAGTTTATAGCCTTAGTTATCAATTTTAAGAAACATGCAAAGCCCTACTCAACAATTTTCATTTTTTAAAAAAATGGGAAGGGCCAGTATGGTGGTTCACACCCGTAATCCCAGCACTTTGGGACGCTGAGGCAGGTGGCTCACTTGAGCCCAGGAATTCGAGACCAGCCCAGGTAATATGGCAAAACCCTATCTCTACAAAAAATACAAAAATTAGCTGGGCATGGTGATTCATGCCTGTAGTCTCAGCTACTAGGGAAGCTGAGGTGGGAGGATCACTTGAGCCTGGGAAGGTGGAGGTTGCAGTGAGCAGGGATAAGGCCACTGCACTTCAGCCAGGGTGACAGCGACTGTCTCAAAATAAAAAAGGAAAGTGCTCTATATCCTATTTTGTTGCTTCTTTTTTTTTTTAATAATGGCCACCTATAATTTCATTGTATGGATACCATAATTAATATATTTTATATATATTTAAACATTTCTCTATTTAGAGAATATATACAAATTATTATTTATATACATTATTTATAGCTAGATTGCTTATTAGTTTCCCCGTTACAAACAATGCTAAAGTAAACATTTTTATTCTTAAATCACTGATGTTAGTATTTGTATAGAGTAGATCCTTACAAGTAGGATTCCTGATCTTTTGGAATTTTGGGCGTTGCTCTCTTTCAAATTTGAAAAAGTTCATACTCCCAGTACTGATTTCTTCACACTCTTGACAATATTCAGTGTTATCAAACTTTTAAAATTTTCACTGAGGGCATCTGCTTCCAGGAAACTAAAGTAGATGTATTTTTCTCTATTCGCACTGCTAAATACCACTAAAAACTCTGGACATAATATGTATTAAGCAAACATAGACTCAAACCAGACAGGGACCTTGGAATCTGAGGAGCACATGGAATGATTCCATTTCAGTGTCAGTGAAGACCAAGTGAGGAAACTGAACTCCTATCCCCACTCAGCAGTAATAAGGTGGCCCTTCCTCTCCTGGCTGGGGTGGTATTAAAGGAGGTCTAAGGGAGACTCAAGACCATCACCTAACAGTAACAAGGCCCCCTTCACTGCACTGTCAGTGGAGATGATACAGAAACCAGAATTCCTACCCTTGCCCACCCCACCCTCAGGTGTCACTGGAGGACAAGCAGAAAACCTGGACTTTTACCTCTGCCTGGAAGTAATAAGGTGGCTACCACTTGACCCTGCTAGAGGAGTGTTTGAGAAAGCTAGCTGAAACAGAAGTTTTAAATAGAACACACCATATCATGATACAAAAAATGTTCAGGTTAAAATTAAAAATTATCCCAAGAACCAGGAAGATCTCAAAGTGAATGAAAAAAGACAATCAATAGATGCCAACACTGACATGACAGAGCTGCTCTAATTGTCTAACAAATATTTGAAAGCAGCCATGATGAAAATGCTTCAGTGAGGAACTACAAATATGGTTGAAACAAAAGAAAAACTGTGAAGCCTCAAAAAAGAAATGGAATGTTTCAGCCAAGAAGAAGAAGAATGGAGAAGGAAGAAGAAAGGGAGGGGAAGGAGAAAGGGGGAAGAAGATATAGAGAAAAACTAAATGGTAATTTTATTTTATTATTTTATTTTACCTTTGAGATGGAATCTTGTTCTGTCACCCAGACTGGCATGCAGTGGCATGATCTTGGCTCACTGCAACCTCTGCCTCCTGAGTTCAAGTGATTCTCCTGCCTCAGCCTGCCAAGTAGCTGAGATTACAGGTGCCTGCCACCACACTTGGCTATTTTTTGTATTTTTAGTAGAGACAGGGTTTCACCATGTTGGCCAGGCTAGTTTCAAACTTCTGACCTTCAGTGATCCACCCATCTCAGCCTCCCAAAGTGCTGGGATTAAAGGCATGAGCCATCGCACCCAGCCCTAAATAGTAATTTTAGAACTGAAACATATAATAACCAAAATATTAAGCTCAGTTGATGGACTTAATGGCAGAATGGAAGGGACAGAGAAAAGAATCTCTGAAGTAAAAGATAGGACAATACAAATTACTTAATCTGAACAACAGAGAGAAAGTACACTGAAAAAAACGATTAGAGCCTCAAGAATATGTGGAATTAAAACAAAGGATCTGATGTTCGTGTCATCAGAGTCCTATAAGGAGAGAAAAAGAGGACAGGGCTACAAAAGTACTCAAAGATGTAATGACTGAAAACTTCCTAAATTTTCCAAGAAGCATAAAACTACAGATTCAAGAATGTGAGTGAACCCAAAACAGAATAAACCCAAAGAAATACAAGCTGAGATACATTATAATTAAAATTCTGAAAACGAAAGACAAAAAAAAATCTTTTTTTTACTATGATTTACTTATGTGGGTAAACAATTTGAATAACAATGTATTTCTCATCAGAAACAATGTAAACCAGAAAGAAGTGACGTGATAATTTCTAGGTGCTGCAAGAAAGAATTGTCAAGGCAGCATACTACACCCATAAAACATTTCTTTCAGGAATAAAGGCAAAAATAAAGACAATCTCAGATGAAGGAAAACTAGGAGAATTAAGTTTTAATTAGTAGTTTCTAGCAGACATACCCTTAGAAAATGGCTAAAGGACTGGTTGTGGTGGCTCACGCCTATGATCCCAGCACTTTGGGAGGCTGAGGCAGGCAGACTGCCTGAGGTCAGGAGTTCGAGACCAGTCTGGCCAACATGGTGAAACCCTGTGTCTACTAAAAATACGAAAAAAAATAGCTGGACTTGGTGCCATGCGCCTGTACTCCCAGCTACTCAGGAGGATGAGACAGGGGAATTGCTTGAACCAGGGAGGTGGAGGTTGCAGTGAGCTGAGATTGCACCACTGCACTCCAACCTGGGAGACAGAGTGAGACTCTGTCACAAAAAAAAAAAAAAAAGGCTAAAGTAAGCTTTTTTAAGTAGAAAGAAAAATGACAAAAGAAGAAACTTTGGAAACGCAGGGAGGAAGAAAGAACAAGATAAGGAAAAATATAGATGACTACAAATAGACTTTTATTCTCCTCTCGAGTTTTCTAAGTTATGTTTGAGTGTTGAATCAAAAATTTCTAAAACACTGTCAGATGTAGTTCTAAATATATGTAGAGGAAATATTTCAGACTGACAATCATATTGCAAATGAAAAAGGGGAAATGCACATTAAGAGCAGTGAGATTGTTATACTTTACTTCAACTGGTGAAATAACACCAGTAGACAGTAACATGTAAGGTAATGCCTAGAGAAACCACTAATAAAATGATACAAAGAGATGCACCAAAAAGCACTATAGATAATAAAATAGAATTCTAAAAATGTTCATGTAAGCTACAGGAAGGTGGGAAAAAAAACAAAATCAAAAAACTAGAATAAACAAAAAAGTAAAATGACAAGGTGGTGTATGCCTCCAGTCCCAGCTATAATATTTGGGAGGCTGAGGCAGAGTGATTGCTTGAGCCCAGGAGTTGGAGGTTTCAGTGAGACATGTTCATACAACTGCACTCCAGCCTGGGCAATAGAGTGAGACCCCATCTCTAAGAAATATTAAAAATTAAAAAACAAAATGGCAGACTTAAGTTTGTTACATACCAGTAATTACATTAATGTAAATAGTCTAAATATATCAATTAAAAGACAGAGATTGCCAGAGTGGATTTGAAAACATGATCCAACTATATGCTGTCTACATGAAAATTTAAATGACACAATACAGATACGCTAAAAGTAAATAGATGAAAAAAGACATAACTTGCAAATATTAATCAAAAAAGCAGAAGTGACTATAATTAATATATTAAAAACAGATTTTAGAGCAAAGAAATTCACCAGAGACAGAGAAGGATATTATATAATGATAAAATGGCAATCCATTCAGAAAACATAGCTTAATCTTAAAAGTGTATAAACTAAACAGCAGGTCTAGAAAATATGTGAAGCAAAAACAGATTAAAAGGACAAATAGGCAATCTTTAATTATAGTTAAAGAATTCAACACTCCTCACTCAATAATTGACAGAAAAACTAGACAGAAAATAAGCAAGGATATAGAAGAACTTCAATAATAGGGTGTATTCCACATTTATAAAATGCTCTACTCAACAACAGCAGAATACATGTGCTTTACAAGTGCATATAAATATACACCAAGAAAGACCATATCCTGGATCATATGACAAGTCTCTCAACATATTTAAAAGAATTAAAATTATATAGGTTATGTTCTTTGACCACAACAGAATAAACTAGAAATTAATAAATTAAAGATAACAGGATAGTCATCAAACACTTGGAAATAAAATAAATGCCTCACTTACAAATAACCTATAAGTCAAAGAGGAAGGAAAATAAAAAATACATTAAACTGAATAAAAATAAGAATACAACATATGAGTATTTGTGAAACACAGCTAAAACAGTGAGAAGAATATTTGTGCACTAAGTTCATACTTTAGAAAATGGGAATAGTCTGAAATCAATAACCTAAGCTCTTCTTCAAGAACCTAGGAAAAGAGGAACAAAATAAACTGACCTCAAGCAGAAAGAAGACAGTAATAAAGATAAAAGCAGAACTCAATAAAATTTAAATCAGAAAAATAGGCAAAAATCAATGGAAAAAGGAGTTAGTTCTTTGAAAAAATACAATGAACAAACTTCTAGCAAAACTGACAAAGTAAAAAAGAGAGAAGACACATTAAATAGAGAATACAGCTATACCTGCAGAGCTCAAGGGGATAAAAAGGGATTCCTGGACACAACTCTACAGACACATACATTTGACAACTTAGATGAAATGGTGAAAGACTGAATGTTTTCCTTCCTATTATCAAAAACAAGGCAAGAATGGTGGTCATCATCACTTTTATTCAATATTGGGCTAAAAGTTCTAGCCAGTGCAATAAGGCAAGAAAAAGAAATAAAAGTAATGTGGATTGGAAAAGAAGTAAAACTGTCCCTTTTTACATATGATACGATTGCCTATGTAGACAATCCCAATCTATAAACAAACAAAATCTCATAGAACAGAACTCATAAGGGAGTTCAGCAAGGTCACAGGATACAAAATAAACACACAAAAGCCAATTATAGGCCGGGCACGGTGGCTCA
>NW_012119376.1:11385635-11443576 GCF_000951035.1 Colobus angolensis palliatus | reverse complement strand
AAAAAAAAAAAAAAAAAGAACAGTTGACTGCAGCAGAGGATTAACTATAAAGGGAGAATCCTAGGGATGAGTGAATATACCCAGCAAGGGAACAAAGTTGAAAGAGAGGGCCCCTTCCCAAGGGTGGGAGTCAGACCTCACTGGAGAAGTTCATTGGAGAGACGAGAGGCTCCTGGGTTGATTGAGGCCGTAACTGTCTCACAGGTGGTCTGAGCAAAGGCTCACACACTAGAATTTCAGCTAGAGCTAGCAAGCAGGAAACTCCCTACTGGGGTGCAGGCTGGCAGAGGCTGGCAAGCTGGGAACCATGGCTGGGAATTACTGGGAATCTGCTCTCTAGGGTTTAAGGGGAAAGCCACCCATAAGAGGTGCCATACCTAGGAAGTCGCTGTAAAGCCACCTGAGGAGACAGTGGATGGAGATCTCCACAAGGGAGTGGCTGTGTTCTGGCAACCAG
The DNA here is from genome assembly GCF_000951035.1 of Colobus angolensis palliatus. Classification (NCBI taxonomy): domain Eukaryota; kingdom Metazoa; phylum Chordata; class Mammalia; order Primates; family Cercopithecidae; genus Colobus; species Colobus angolensis. The sequence continues at coordinate 11,443,119 of NW_012119376.1, read as the reverse complement.
ATGCTGCTGGAGGCCACACCTGCTGCAGGAGCATGGTCTGCAGAAGCCTGCTAGGAGGAGCACAGTGGGTGAGGCGGCGGCTCACGCTTGTAATTCCAGCACTTTGGGAGGTCAAGGCGAGCGGATCACTTGCGGTCAGGAGTTCGAGACCAGCCTGGCCAACATGGTGAAACGCTGTCTCTATTAAAAATACAAAAATTACCTGGGCGTGGTGGCAGGCGCCTGTAGCCCCAGCTACTCGGGAGGCAGAGACACTAGAATCACTAGAACCCGGGAGGTGGAGGTTGGAGGGGGCCAGGATCGCACCACTGCTCTCCAGCCCTGGGGACAGAGTCAGACTCCGTCTCAAAAAAAAAAAAAAAAAAAAGCCAATTATATTTCCATTTACTAGCAATAAACATGTAGACACTAAAATCAAAGATATAGTATTTACAATTACTTATAAAAAAACTAAGTGTAACTAACAGAACATGTATAGGACTCATATGCCAAAAATTACAAAATGTTGATAAAAGAAATCAAAAATCTAAATAAATACAGAGACATACTATGTTCATGGATTGGAAGATTCAACATAAGATAGTAAAGATGTCAATTCTCTTCAAATTAATATATAGGCTTAAAACAAGTACTCTCAAAATACCAGCAAGGTTTTGATAGATGTAGGCAAGATAATTTTAAAATTTACATGGAAAGGTACAGGAATTAGAATAGCTAAAGTAGTTTTGAAATAGATGAACAAAATGAGTGGAAGCAATCTACCTGATTTTACAACCTACTTAACAGCTATAGCAATCAAGGCAGCATGGTACTAGCAGAGGGACAGACACATAAATCAGTGGAGCTGGAATAGAGAATCCCAAAATATACTAACACAAACATATTCAACTGTTTTTGACAATGGAGGAAAGATAGTCTTTTCAATGAAGGATGCTGGAGAAAATAAACATTCACAGGCAGAAAGAAAAAAGGAATCTAGACCAAAGTTTCCACCTTATACAAATTTAACTCAAAATGGATCATGTACTTAAATGTAAAATATAAGACCATAAAACTTTTTGAAAAAATAAAATAAAATAAGAGAAAATCTTTGTGATCTAAAGCTAGACAAATAATTCTTAGACTTACATCTACTATAGACTGAATATTTATGTCTTTTTAAAATTTTTATCTTGAAACCTAATCAACAGTGTTAAGAGGTGAGGCCTTCGGAAGGTGATTATGTCATAAGGGCAGAGCCCTTGTGAATAGAATCAGTGCATTTATAAAAGAAACCCCAGAGAGCATCCTCTTCCCTTCCACCAGATGAGAGCTCAGGGAAAAGACAACATCTACAAACCAGGAAGTGAGCCCTCACCAGACACCAAATCTGTCAGTGACTTGAAATTTGACTTCCCAGCTTCAAGAACTGTGAGAAATAAGTTTCTGTCAAGCCACCCAGTCTACGGTATTTTTGTTATAGCAACCTGAACAAAGATAACACCAAAAACGTGAGTCATAAAAGGAAAAATTAATAAATTGGGCTTTATCAAAATTAAAACTTTTGCCTTTTGAATGACCCTGTGAAAAGGATGAAAAGACAAGCTACTGAGTGGAAGAAAATATAGTTGATCCTTGAATGACAGGTTTAAATTACACAGGTCCACTCATACACAGATTTTTTTTTCTGTAAATACCATCAGCCCTCCATATCCACAGGTTATTTATCCGCAACTAAACACAGTTAAAAAACACAGTATTTGCAGGATGCCATATCCTCAGATATGATTTTTCATATCCAAGACATAAGTTCTGCAGGGCTACTGGGGGATTTGAGTATGCCTGGATTTTGGTATTGGGGATGATCCTGGAACCAATCCCCACTAATACTGAGAGACGAATGTACTTTCAAACCATATATCCAACAAAAGACTACTATCTAGGATTTATAAAGAACTCTCAAAACTAAATAGTAAACAATTCAATTCTAAACACAGACATGAAGAGACGTTTAACCAAAGAAGATATACAGATGGCAAATAAGCACAAGAAAAGATACATTATTAGTCATTTGGGAAATGCAAATTAAAACCACAATAATGTATCACTGCCTACCTCTCAGCATAGCTAAAGCATTATTTTAAAAAATAGTAACATCAAATGCTAGTGAATATGCAGAGAACTGGATCGTTCCTACATTGTTCTGGGGAATGTAAAACGGTACAGCCATTCTGGAAAAGTTTGGTAGTTTCCTCAAAAACTAAATATGCAATTACCATGCACTGCCAGTCATTTATCTCAGAAAACAAAGGCTTGTGTTCACACAAAAACTTATACATTAATGCTTATGGAAGCTTTACTCATAATAGCTCCAAAAATGAAAATGCTACAGCTATCTCAAAATTTAAAATTTGTTTTTTTAAAGAATGAAAAGGAGGTTCAGAAGTATTAAATAATTCATCTGAGGCTGCCTCACTAACAGGATTAGAATTCAAACCTCATGGCTAAACAAACTCTGGTACACCTACTACTCAGCAGTAAAAAGGAATGAGTTCTTCGTTCACATAACGATCTGGATGAATCTATAGAGAATTATCTAAGTGAAAAAGCCAATCCCAAAAGTTTACATAATGTATGATTCCATTACATAACATTCACAGACAAAGAAAGGTCTGCTGTATTGGCTGGAGTAATTTGTCGTGATTACCAAGGGAAACTGGGTTGCTACTATGCATAAAAGTAAAGAAGAATGTACCGTAGATACCCTAGCGCCATCTCTTAGTACAGCCAATTCTCGTTATTTGTGGTAGTTAAGTTCCATAACGCAGCTGCAAACACTGAATTAGCAAATATTGAACCATTACTCCTAGGGTGTGTGTTCCTGTATATTTCAGATTTGTGCAAGCATAGCTCACATAGACTATAATCTTAACTCCTCAAAACAATTTATCCTTCTGGATTCTATTTTTTTTATTTTACACAAGTGAAAACGCTATCTCAAAATTAAAAGTTTGTTTTTTTAAAAAGAGTGAAACAAGGGTTCCGAAGTGTTAAATAACTCGTATGAGGCTGCCCCACTGTCAGGGTTGGAATTCAAACCTCATCTGACTGACCCTAAAGCTGGAGCTTCTTGCACTACACTGCACTGCCCCCTACTGGCTGTATCCTCTGGTCACCGCTGTATGAAAGCTGAGACAGGAAAGCAGAGCATTGTCTTGTTAATAACCTCAGCGGAAGTCATATTCTGAAGGTAGTTGACTCAAATTTTTCTCTGCTCTGTGTATGTCCCTTGAATGACCAAGAAACCCTGCATTTCAGACTTGCCTAGCCAGCCCCCACAATCACATAAGCCGATTCCTCGCAGTAAATCTCTTAAAATATATATTTCTCCTACCGGTTCTGCTTCTCTGGTTGGAATGTGACTGATACACGATGGAAAAGGGAAGTAAGGCTCCAGATGGAACCTACTAATTAGCTGTAGCTGACTTTAAGATAGTGCAATTGTCATGGATTGCCCAGGTGGGCCCAATTCAATCACAAGGGTCTTTCACTGTGGAAGAGGGAGGCAGAAGAGTCTTTAAAGATAGGGACCACAGGCCAAAATGCTGGTAGCCTCTAGGATGTGGAAAAGACAAGCAAACAGATTCTTTGTTAGAGCTGTCAGGAAGAATGCAATCCTGCTGTATCCTGATTTTAGCCCAAGGAAACCAATTTAAAACCTCTGACCTCCAAAACTGTAAAATAATAAATTTCTGTTATTTTAAGCCACTACATTTGTGGAAATTGGTTAGAGCAGCAATGGAACTAATATACCAAATCTATGAACGCCGTCTTAAAATTTTCTTAGAATAAAAGAGAAAAAAAAACCCACAAACCTAATGTATTAATATATATAATTTGTGTTTACGTGAATGTTTCATTTATAAAAATATGTAAACATATAAATTTGGACACAAAAATTATAACATTACCTTAATTTATGCCTTATAAAAGAAATTCAGGAAAAAAATTACCATTGGGATTAGCCCGTATGTAAGAGAATGTTCACACTGAATTTTTTTTTTTTTTTTTTTTTTTTTTTTGAGATGGTCTCCCAGACTGGAGTGCAGTGGCGTGATCTCGGCTCACTGCAAGCTCCGCCTCCTGGGTTCACGCCATTCTCCTGCCTCAGCCTCCCCAGCAGCTGAGACTACAGGCGCTCGCCACCACGCCCGGCTAATTTTTAGTAGAGACAGGGTTTCACTGTGTTAGCCAGGATGGTCTCGATCTCCTGACCTCGTGATCCACCCGCCTCGGCCTCCCAAAGCGCTGGGATTACAGGCGTGAGCCACCACACCCGGCCCACACTGAAGTTTTTGTTGAGATAGTACACTATAACAGATGTAAGATTCAAGACAGAACCCCTTATGAAGAATTTGTAAAGAAACTGGTCCAAAAATGACTTCACGACCCTTGAACCCCTCAACCAAAGCAAGAATAAAAAGGGAGAGCTAAGCATGGAAAGAAAGATGATTTTTGTGAGAAGAATATTTTTGAAAGAAGACATTGTATGTGGTATGGCGCTGAGCTGCGAGCCCCATTTCACTCCTATCTCAAGGGGGAAGGAGAGACCTGCCATTTCCTGGGGTGGGAGAGATTTCCCAGGGATGATTCCTGCCTGAGGCCACAGAGGATCAATTCCTTTGTAGCGGAGCCTGGAGAGGAAAACTGCTGGGATCTATGGTCATGTACCAAATAGCAACGTTTCAGTCCATAATGGACCACATATACAACAGCAATCCCTTAAGATTATAATGCCGTATATTTACGGTAACTTTTCTATTTTTAAATACACAAATACTAACCATCATGTTACAATTGCCTACAGTATGCAGTACAGTAAGAGGCCTTGCAGGTTTGTGGCCTGGGAGCAACAGGCTACATCATATAGCCTAGGTGTATAGTAGGCTATACCATCTAGGTTTGTGTAAGTACACCCTATGATGTTAACACAATGGCAAAATCACCTAACAACACATTTCTCAGAATGTGTCCCCATCATTAAGTGGTGCATGACTATATTTACCCAGAGCTGTCATCCACAGGAGGTTAGTTCCGTCCCAGCCCAAGCAGACCACTTGGAGAGGCAGAAGAACCCAAGCAGAAAGTTATAGCCCACAGACAGAGTACAGGGGCCACATGAAGTGGAGATGCATCTGTGTGGGGCAAGGGACAACTCCCATAAGAAAAAGTCTGGCTCTAAACATCTGCAGGTCCAGAACACGTGGAGCCAAACAATAATGATACCTTGTTCTAGTAGGGTATTTCCTTTCCCCTTTATGAGTCTCCAAACTCATCCCTTCCTGTTTCAACTTTTGGGGGTCAGAAACCGGCAAGGTTAGGAGTAGAGGAAGAGACAAAAAGGGAGAGGGACTAAGATGAAGCCAGCTACATGCCCTTTTTCCACTTCCAGCCTCAGGCAAATCTGTGCTGGCACGCTGAGGTTTAACACAAACAGTTCAGAGGTGCTATTAATATCTTGAATTGGACTTCGTAATTACTGGACTGAAACCCAGTGACACTTAGAATTGTCTACTAAGAATTAGCACAAAAAGTACGGGACCTGCCAAATTTTCATTTGGGGGAATAATAATAACTTCCCCCATTGAACCCTTTTTAAAGAGTCTATAGGAGAATAGATAGATAAATAAGTAGGATGGGACACAATGATCTGTGCAGTAATCCAAGTATTTTAAGAGGCTGAGATGGGAGGATTTCTTGAGCCTGGGACTTCAAGACCAGCCTGGGCAACATAGTGAGACCTCCACCCCCATCTCTACCAGAAAACAAAATTAGCCAGGTGTGTTTCTAAATGAATAGATAAATAAAGTGCTGGGATTATATCATCCTAGCAGTTATATTTATTACAGGGACTTTCCATTCCTCACAGCACATTTCTGTCAGATTGGAAAATCAGCACTAACCTGTTTTCCCTATGATCCCTGTTTCTGTTGCCACAAACTGGATACCTCTCCAGTTATCAAAGTCTCCTCTCTTACATCCACCCATTCAGGATCTCATGTATTTTTCCTTTACATTGTTTTGTACAGCTATTCCTTCCTTTCCATTTCTCCAATCCTGATGGCTCTGTAGGTCCAAATTGCCTCATATCTTAGCTACTATAATCATTTTCTCATTCGTGAATTTGGTTAGGTCTCAGAATCACGCCCCAGTCCAATCTATTCTACACTGAAGCCAAATCTTCATGAAAAGATTATACTCCTCAATGCTTCTTTGCCAGGCATTAGAGGTCTTCCATGCTCTGACTTTACCTTCATCTCAATGTTATTCCTACTTTTTTCCATCAAATATGTTTGTTGGATAAATGCTTACACCTCCGCATCTTTTCCTTATGCCTGGAATATACCCATGATTGTGGCTATATTTCAGTTTTGTAAAATTCCATCCTTCCTTCAAGGTCCAACTCAAATGCCATCTCCTCCATGAAAGCTCTCCTAGTCACCTTACAAAGAAGGTGTAATCTGCCATGTGAGTGAGATGGATTCTAGGATGGTACAGAATCAGTTCATTAAATCAACTCATAACTGGAAGAGGCATAACATTTGCAAGCTCCTATCAATATTGATTTGACGATTCAGTGAAATTTATACATCTGAGCCAAGGATAAATTAATAAAAGGGGTATGACTCACATAAAGAACCAAAATCTCCATTATGCATTCAAAATTTCCCAGAAAGATATGAGGGGCAGAGGAAGTTTGGTCACAAGAAAGTAGAATAGAGTTCTACCCTATTAATGGTAGAATAGAGTTCATTGAGTTTTTACAGAGGTTGGATGAATGACTCACCTTTGCAGTCAGTGTCCTATCAGAGGGCAGAAACCAGATCATAATTTGAATGAATTTAATTTAAAAAGTTGACTACTGACAGGGTGTGGAGGCTCATGCCTACAATCCCAGCACTTTGGGAGGCCGGAGTGGGTGGATCACTTGATGTCAGGAGTTCGAGATCAGCCTGGCCAACATGATGAAACCCTCTCTCTACTAAAAACATTAAAAAATTAGCTGGGCATAGTGGTGCACGCCTGTAATCCCAGCTACTCAGGAGGCTGAGACAGGAGAATCGCTTGAACCCAGGAGGCGGAGGTTGCAGTGAGCCGAGATCGCGCCACTGCACTCCAGCCTGGGTGAAAGAGCAAGACTTCATCTCAGACAAAAAAAAAAAAAAAAAGAACAGTTGACTGCAGCAGAGGATTAACTATAAAGGGAGAATCCTAGGGATGAGTGAATATACCCAGCAAGGGAACAAAGTTGAAAGAGAGGGCCCCTTCCCAAGGGTGGGAGTCAGACCTCACTGGAGAAGTTCATTGGAGAGACGAGAGGCTCCTGGGTTGATTGAGGCCGTAACTGTCTCACAGGTGGTCTGAGCAAAGGCTCACACACTAGAATTTCAGCTAGAGCTAGCAAGCAGGAAACTCCCTACTGGGGTGCAGGCTGGCAGAGGCTGGCAAGCTGGGAACCATGGCTGGGAATTACTGGGAATCTGCTCTCTAGGGTTTAAGGGGAAAGCCACCCATAAGAGGTGCCATACCTAGGAAGTCGCTGTAAAGCCACCTGAGGAGACAGTGGATGGAGATCTCCACAAGGGAGTGGCTGTGTTCTGGCAACCAGATGCTGCTGGAGGCCACACCTGCTGCAGGAGCATGGTCTGCAGAAGCCTGCTAGGAGGAGCACAGTGGGTGAGGCGGCGGCTCACGCTTGTAATTCCAGCACTTTGGGAGGTCAAGGCGAGCGGATCACTTGCGGTCAGGAGTTCGAGACCAGCCTGGCCAACATGGTGAAACGCTGTCTCTATTAAAAATACAAAAATTACCTGGGCGTGGTGGCAGGCGCCTGTAGCCCCAGCTACTCGGGAGGCAGAGACACTAGAATCACTAGAACCCGGGAGGTGGAGGTTGGAGGGGGCCAGGATCGCACCACTGCTCTCCAGCCCTGGGGACAGAGTCAGACTCCGTCTCAAAAAGAATAGAATAGAATAGAATAGAATAGAATAGAATAGAATAGAATAGAATAGAATAGAATAGAACAGAATCCTGCTAGGAGGGACACAGTGGATGAATTCCAAAGAGGAAACACTTCTCCTTACAGTGTCCCTCTAGCGCCCTCTACTGATAAAGTTTAGCATCTTGCCAGCTGTAAAGGAGAGATGCTGGTAGAGACTGGCTCCAGAACAGTGGGTTTCCAGCTCAACAGGCAACCAGGAGTGGATTTGGAGCTGAGAGACAACAAATTGATCACTGAAACACTACCAGATCATTTCCTCCTATGTTCTTCTTTTTCCATTCATCAGTCATCAGTCAACATTAGTCCATTCCCAGATTCCTAAATCCCAGGGTTTCTCTAGACACCACCATCAAAGAATTCCAAGGTAATAATAATAATAATAATAAAAAAAATACTGAGGCTTGCTCTAGGATAGATGTTTACATACATTATCTCTCTGCTGCAGTGGTAACATAGTGAGTGCTATACTTTTGGTAAGCTGTCTATAAGTACTTGCTACTACTCTTATTATTTATTTGTTTATTTATTTATTTATTTTTAAGAAGGAGTCTCACTCTGTGGCCCAGGCTGGAGTGCAGCAGCGCGATCTTGGCTCACTGCAACCTCCGCCTCCCGGGTTCAAACGATTCTTCTACCTCAACCTCCCAAATAGCTGGGACTACAGGCGTCCACTACCACCCCCAGCTAATTTTTGTATTTTTAGTAGAGACAGAGTTTCACCATATTGGCCAAGCTAGTCTTGAACTCCTGACCTCGTGATTCACCTGCCTCAGCCTCCCAAAGCGCTGGGATTACAGGCATGAGCCTCCACGCCCAGCCCTTGTTCTTACTTTACAATATGAGAAAACTGAAGTTCAAGAACACACAACTAGTAAATGATGAATCTAAAACTCTGAATGTAAGATCATTTGACTAGTAAATTGGTGCTCTGTTCACTAACTCAGAATGAACTTTTCACCAAGGGACTAACTTTCTGGTGTGATGTGCTAAGAAATTCCAAGTTCTAAGCTGAAAATGTGGTGCCTCAACTAAGGTCCTGCCTTTGAGAAATCCTGCAGGCATTCAACTACTGCTTTTTGGATGACACATATTTTTTGTAAATGTCTAAAAAATGCAATAGAAGTTAAGCTTTTCTCTTTAACCTTCATTGTGAGCGTGCTCAGAATCTAGCTGTATTCATGTCTCTAGTGCTGGATGATTCTATTAGCCTAGCATTTATGGAATGTTGAGTAAATGCTAAGCACTGTGCTAAGTGCTGTGTAATCCTTGCCACAACCCAGAGTACAGGCTATTTTGAGGAAAGTGAAGACAAGAAGGGTTCAATAACTTCACCAAAGTCATTATCTAAGTGGTGACACTAGTATTTTAGTCCAAATAAGTCTTACTCCAGGATTCAACTATTTTTTTATTTTGTTTTGTTTTGTTTTGTTTAGACAGGGTCTCACTCTGACACCCAGGCTGGAGTACATGATCTTGGCTCACTGCAACCTCCACCCTCCTGGGTTCAACTGATTCTCCTGCCTCAGACACCCGAGTAGCTGGGATTATAGGCGTATGCCACCACACCTGGGTAATTTTTGTATTTTTAGTAGAGGCGGGGTTTCACCATGCTGGCCAGGCTGGTCTGGAACCCCTGACCCCAATTGATCCACCCTCCTGGGCCTCCCAAAGTGCTGGGATTACAGGTGTGAGCCACCATGCCTGGCCAGCTCAACATCTTGACCATGCCTATCTAGTTACCTTTTGCTTCCCCTCGGACGTACAGTTTTCTTTGTTTCAAATACTTTAGATATTTAAGCTTTAAAAATATAAAACGAGGCTAATATATTTTTCAGCTGTTTTCAATTAATAAAGCAAATTGCTCCTTTGAGATTATTAGGCTGTTTTAAGAATGTTAGGCAATTTTATAGGGAGCAGCATATTTCTAATTCTTTTAGACAAGCAGGGGAAGAGCCATCGATATGGTGCCCCCTGCCCATTCTCACTGATTCTGGGTGAAGCAGTGCAGATATGTGGGTACATGCCATGAGCAATTTGCAATTGTCTAGGACAAGGATAGCAGAGGATATAGAATTTTTGGTGGATTTATCTTTCATTGCCTTGCTTCTTACCCTGGGTCAGCTTGCTGGAAGCATCACATCTACAGAGTGGCCTTTATGAAACTCGAGCAGTGAGTCCACTTGTGCTTCCCTTTTATGTTTAACAAAAATATATCTCAGTGCCCATTTCTGTGACACTCAAACTAGAATACAACTTATGTAACTACAGAAAGCAAAACGTATTTAAATATTGACTTCTTAAATATTTGCTTCGCTCAGCATTTTTAAAATTCGATTTAATTAAATTATCTCATGTATAGAACATGACTATCATGCCAAAGCTATCTGATGGTAAAAAAGATTGGAACACGGCTGGACGTGGTGGCTCATGCCTGTAATCCCAGCACTTTGGGAGGCCAAGGAGGGCGGATCACGAGGTGAGGAGATGGAGACCATCCTGGCTAACATGGTGAAAACCTGTCTCTACTAAAAATACAAAAAATTAGCCAGGTGTGATGGTGGGTGCCTGTAGTCCCAGCTACTTGGGAGGCTGAGGCAGGAGAATGGTGTCAACCTGGGAGGCAAAGGGGTTGCCGCAGTGAGCCGAGATCACGCCACTGCACTCCAGCCTGGGTGACAGTGCGAGACTCAAAAAAAAAAAAAAAAAAAAGATTGGAACACAAAAATAGAAGGTTAAAAAGGTAATAACCTATAATATTGTTTTACTTAATTTAATTTTATAAACTAAAATTATCCATATGTAAGTCTATTTTCAGATTAAAAAAAAAATTCCTAAGGGCCTTCTATAGGCCTCTCAATCCATGGACATCTATAGACGTCTCAATCCATGGACATCTATAGACGTCTCAATCCATGGACATCTGTCAATTATAAATCCTTCCTAAGTTTTAAGGTACCTCCATGGTTAGATCTAACGGCTGTCCAGGAGTTCCTGATATACCACGAGGAGGATTTCAGAAACTTATAGATCTCCCCGAGTCATGACAGCAATTACAAACTGTTCTAACGAATGGACATTCACCTTTCCTTTTTTTTTTTTTGAGACAGAGCCTTGCTCTGTCGCCGAGGCTGGAGTGCAGTGGCGCGATCTCAGTTCACTGCAAGCTCCGCCTCCCGGGTTCACGCCATTCTCCTGGCTCAGCCTCCCAAGTAGCTGGGACTACAGGCACCCACCACCACGCCCGGCTAATTTTTAGTAGAGACAGGGTTTCACCGTGTTAACCAGGATGGTCTCGATCTCCTGATCTCGTGATCCGCCCGCCTCGGCCTTCCAAAAGTACTGGGATTACAGACGGGAGCCACCGCGCCTGGTCTTGGTCGTTCATCTTTGGTAAGCTTCCCAATTCTCACGCTTCTCTGTATAAACCCCTCCTTCCTGTTCACCTGTCACACCACACGGTGGCAGCCTTGTCTCTCATTTCCTCTTCTGTGTGTTCACAACAGGGATCTTGACTGCTGCTGAGTAGGTATCCAGTTAGGGAAGAAAGGAAAGGAAAATCCTCAGAAACCAAATAAGGCAGAACCACGCCCTGGAGGAAACGAGTAGAAGAAGTGGGCAGGCTTTCGTTTCCTTATTTGTAAAACTGAATTAGATGATTTCTAAAGTTCCATCTAGCTTTAATTCATGATTCAAAGCTGAATTGATAGTAAACTTGAACCTGCTAAGATTGGGCTAACACGTAAGACGTTGGTGGGTCCAAAACTTCATGGGCAAGCTCAGCAGGCACACTCCACAGAGTGGTGAAATAGTAAGAGAAAGTGCAGGCTGAGGATGCTTCCAGCATTTTCCAAATGAAAGGTATGAAAATAACGACCTCCTCAAAACTCTTTCAAAGTATGAAGGTCTCCAGGACAAAAAGAATTAAGAAAGATTATGATGGAATGTATGAATGAGCTAGAAAATACTGGTTCTGCGTTTAATTTCCATACCCTAGAAAATGTGCTAAAACCAACTCTTTTGCATAAAACTACCATCTCGGAAGAAAATTAGCATCAACTCCTAGTGTAAGCAACTCTGCTAAGAGGAGAAATACACTACCACTCCCATCCAACTAAGGCATAGTTTCAGGGGGAAAAAACACTGATCAATAATATTGTTAACTCCCCTAGAGAAAAAATAACTTAAAAGAAAGGTAGCCGTCTGCATAATGTCTAAAAAAGGGGAGATAGAGAAGAATTTTGTCTTCTGCAGTACTGTTCAGGAGAGAAAGTCATGTTGACTTTGCATATAGATTTTGTCCATTTGAGATGTGTGTATTTTTGAATAAGATACTATCCTTGTTTGGTAATGCTTGCCACAGAAAATATTCAAGTATTTTTCCATGGATGAATTTCCTGATCACTGATGATTTTTGTGATGGAAAAAATATCTTAGCTTCAGTATTTATTTAGAGACAATGTAATCAAATGTCTTAGAGCACAAGTTTTAGAATCAGACAAAGCAACTTCAAATTGTTGTCCTGACACTTGCCCAAGTTACTCAACCGAAAACTTTTCCTCATCTTTGTGGAGATACAAATATAACGCATAGGATTGCTTCTGAGACAATGAATATGAAGTGCTGAGTCCAGTTTCTGGCACATGGTAGATATACGACAAATGGCAGATAGTGATCCCGATGACCAATTGTTTCATTGAACTTTTATTAGTTTTGATGGATATTTTTAATTGATTTCATTGGGTTTTTCAGACAATATCATCACATACTAATAAAAATCACTTAACTCTGCTTTTATTAGTTAGTAATCTATCAGGTTTTTTGGTTTTTTTCTTACTGTATTGGCTAGAACTTCTAGAACGAACAAGGAGAAATAATGGTGATCAGAGAAATCTTTGTCACAGCTTTACTTTAACTAATGTGCTGCACTGACAAATAATACAACAGGAAAGACATCACAAATGACCCAAAGTCTCACTTTTCACCTATCCCATCCCTCTGCGTCACATCAAAAGAAAGCGCTATCCTGAGTTTGGTGTTTATATCTTACTTTCTGAAAATTTATTTTTCTGAGAGTTTTCATGCATTGCTTCAAAAGAGCTTTTGCATATATGTTCAGTTGTGCTTGTCTTTGAGCTAGTGTCATACTCTAGTTTTTCCCAGTTACTCATGACTCTCAAATTAAATTGCTAATATTAATCCATGTAATTGCTTCCAGCCACTTGTTTATTAACTTTTACTGCTATATTATATTCCTTTGTATAAACACACCACAATTTATTCATTCTACTTTCAAGAGACTTTTGGATTGCTTATATTTTTTGCTACTAGCAATGTGGCTGTGAATATTTCTGTATATTGTCTCCTGGAACACGAGTTATTCTGATTATTTCGAACGACATGAAATTGAGCATGTTTCCTTACTTTTTCTTTGTATGTTTGTCATATTATTGTGTTTCTCCTGTATAATGCTTCTTAATGTCTTTTGCCCATTTTTCTACTGGGTCTTCTACCTTTTTCTTATTCATTTATGGAAGTTTTTCATAGAAACTGGACACTACACCAACCCTTTGGCATTTATGTAAGTTACAAATACATTCTTCCAGTGTGTGGCTTGTCTTTTCACTTTATCTAAGGTGGGTTTTTTTTTTTCATGGATTAAGAATACTAATGTTGTGTAACTGTTTTATGATTGACGCTTTTTGTATCTTATATAAGAAATACTTCCCAATCCTGAGATCATATTCTTTCATATTTTCTCTAAAAAGTTTTAATTTTTTTCACTTAAGTCTTTAATTCACCTGAAATTAATTTTTCTATATGATGTGAAGTAGGTGTCCTATTTTACTTTCTATATAGATAACCAATTTTCCTAGCACTTTGTGGAATAATCTACCCTCTTCCCACTGAAATCACCACATAACCTCTGACATACATCAAGTTTCCATATGTAAGTGAGTCTGATTTTTGGCTCTTGATTCTGTTTTACTAGTCAATTTATCTAATCCTACACCCATGGCTCCTCCTGCGGTCATATAGCTTTTAATGAATTCTGCTTATTGAAAGGGCAAGTCTTACCCTTTTTTCCCAACCTTGATCTTCTTTGGGAATGTTTGTCAAGTTCCTCTAAAAATCTTGTTGGGATCTAGACTGGAATTTGTACTGAATGTATAGATCAATGTGAGGAGAAATTACTTTTCTTTAAATATTGAGTTTTCCTATCTATTGAAATAGTATATCTCTGAATTTATCTAAATCTCCTTTAATGTAACATAATTATCTATTACATGTATTCCTAAGTACTTTATTTTGTGCATTCTGTCAATATCATCCATTTTTGTATTATATTCTCTCAACTATTTGTTGCTAGTTGAAGTGGACATGGTTACTTGACTCTCAGTTTTATTACCAGGTTTTCCTAGAGTCACCAGCTGATTGCCACTCTCATTCCCAGCAGAGGATGGACAGCTAAAATCTACATCTTTCAGATTCTCCTGAAGTTAGTTTTATTTTTATGAATAGTTTCCACCAATTATATACATTTATGGGAGATTTAGAAGGCAAAAGACAGACAGAAATTGGGTGGGCACAGTGGCTCACGCTTGTAATCCCAGCACTTTGGGAGGCAGAGGTGGGAGGATCATTTGAGGCCAGGAGTTCAAGACCAGCCTGGCCAACATAGTGAAACCTGTCTCTACTAAAAATAGAAGAAAATTAGCTGGGCATGGTGGTGCACACCTGTAATACCAACTACTTGAGAGACTGAAGCATGAGAATCGCTTGAACCCAGGAGGTGGAGGTTGCAGTGAGCCAAGATTGCCATTGCACTCCAGCCTGGGCAACAGAGTGAGAGTCTATTAAAAAAAAAAAAAAGTAAGGCAGAAATCACCTTTCTGTTGCTTTGGTGGTTTCGGCAAATAGGCAAGGTCACTGAGGCATGAAATTTGTCTGCAGCTCTGTTCTAGGATCCAGTCATATTTCACAGGTGCTGGGTTTGAAAGGAAACTGAAGAAGTGGTTTTCTGATTTCGGAGTCCTGAACTGCAGCTTTAGTGATTGCTAGGGTCTGAATGTTTGTGTCCTCCCTACATTAGTAAGTTGAAACCTAATCAGCAATGTGATGGTATTAGGAGATGCGGTCTTTGGGAGATGATTAGTTCATGAGGGCGGAGCCCTCACAAGTGGGATTCATGTCATTATAAAAGAGCCACCAGAGAGTTTTCCTGCCTTTTCCACCACGTGAGGATGCAGGGCCCTCACCAGGCACCAGATCTGCTGGAGCCTTGATCTTGGACTTCCCAGCCTGTGAGACAGACATTTCTGTTGTTTATAAGCAGTTTGTAGTATTTTTTTATGGCAGCCTGAGCAGACTAAGACAGTGTTATATTCCTAAATGACAGTGGCAGTCTTCTGATTCTCTGAGTTACTTATTGTGGTCTTCTTTGAAGGGTCATTTCTGTTTTCCTGAGATTCATGCTGAAAAGCACAGATCTCCTAATGATTTCATAAGCATCTAATCTCCTCTATTAAATCTCTTTCTATTTAAATAACTTAGAGTGGTTTCTATTTCCTGGTTGTTAACTAATATATAGGAATACAACTGATTTTTATATTTATATATTCAGTTTTTAAAATGTAACAACCTTGCTGGACTCCTTTTTTTTTTTTAAGTGCTAAAATTACAGGCATGTGTTACCACAACCAGCCCTCTTTTTTAAAATTTTAATTGTTTACCTATAATTCTTTTGAATTTTCTATGTACATGACCACAGCTTCTGCTAGCATGGACTATTTTTTAAAATCTTTGTATCTTTAATCTATTTTTCTTGCCATACTGAACTAGCTAGTACTCCATAGAGAGCTGGTTAAAATAAAATAGAAGTTTATTTGCAAGTGTCTGTTTTAATCTCATACTTAAAAGGAAAGTTTTTGGTATTTCACCATTAGGTATGATATTTGCAGTAAAGTTTTTATTGCTATTTGAGAATAATCTTTATCAGTTTATGAAAGTTTGGTTTTATTCCTGATTTTATAAGACTTATGTTTTAAATTATAGATGCATATTAAAATTCATTAAGTGCTTTCTGTGTATCTATTGAAATATTCATCTGATTTTCTTCTTTAATCTATTCATTTAGTAGATTACAATTATTTATTTCTTATGTGAAAGCAACCTTACATTCCTGGGATAAACTCACTCGGTCATGGTGTATTAACTTGTTTATATATTGGCTAATATGTTAGGAGCTTTTTTGAGGTATAATTAACATAATAAACTGCATGTTTATTATTTAAATGTGCAATTTGATAAATTTTGATGTGTGTATACACTCATGAAACCATCATCACAAGCAAGATAATGAACACATTTATCACTCCAAAAAGTTTCCTTATGCCCCTTTATAATCTCTTTCTCCCACCCTTCTCTTTTATCCCTAGGGATGCACTAATCTGCTTTCTGTCACTATATATGGGTTTGAATTTCCTGGAATTTCATATAAATGAAATGATACAATATGTGCTCAGTTTTGCCTTCCTTCTTTCGCTCAGCATAATTATAATTATTTATAGATTCATCTATGTTTTTATTGCCTGTATCAATAGTGCATTCCTTCTTATTTTTGAGTAGTATTCCATTTTATGGTGATTTGTTTAGCCATTCACCATTTGTTTAGCAATTCACCTGTTGATGGATATTTGGGTTGTTTCTTCATTTTGGCTGTTACAAATAAAGTTTCTTGAACATTTGTGTACAGTCTTTAAATAAACATGTTTTCTTGTATTTTCTTTTTTCTGGGATATCCAGATAACATATGTATTTATTTCTAGAAGTAGAATGACTGAATCATATGGTTGGTATAGATTTAACTATTTAACATACTGCCAAATAGATTTCTTTTTATTTATTTATTTATTTATTTATTTATTCATTTTTTGAGACAGAGTTTCACTCTTGTTGCCCAGGCTGGAGTGCAATGGCCTGATCTCGGCTCACATCAACCTCCGCCTCCTGGGTTCAAGCAATTCTCCCACCTCAGCCTCTCGAGTAGCTGGGATTACAGGTGTGAGCCATCACGCCTGGCTAATTTTGTATTTTTAGTAGAGACGGGGGTTTCACCATGTTGGTCAGGCTGGTCTCGAACTCCTGACCTCAGGTGATCCAACCACCTTGGCCTTCCAAAGTGCTGGGATTACAGGCGTGAGCCACTGCGCCCGGCCTGCCAAACAGATTTCTAAAGTGATTTTCCTGTTACATATTCCCAACATCATTGTACAAGAGATCCAGTTCTTTCTCATCCTTGTCAACACTTGATATGATCAGTTTTTTAAAAAATTTTATCTATTCGAATAGCTATGTAGCAGTATCTCATTGTGGTTGTATTTGCATTTCGCTAATGACTAATGACAGTATCTTTTCATGTGTTTATTTGCTTTCTGTGTATCTTCTTTGGCAAAATGCATATTAATATCTTTTGCTCGTTATATTATTGAGTTTTTCCTTATATTTGAGTTTTTAGAATTCTTTCTAAGACATATGATTTGCAAATATTTTTTCCCAGTCTGTGACTTACCTTTTCATTCTCTTCACAATGCCTTCTGAAGAATAGAACATTTTAATTTTGAGTAAGCTCAGTGTATTAGTCTATTCTTTAATGGATATACTTTTGATGCCATATATAAGCAATAGTTGTCTAACCAGAGGCCATAAAAGTTTTTCCCTATCCTTTCTTCTAGAAATTTCATAGTTTTAGCTGTAGGATCCGTTTTGAATTAATTTTACATATGGTACAAGGTACGGATTGGATTGAAATTTTGTTTTTTTGCATGTGGCTACCAAATGATTCCAGTGCTATTGTTGAGAAGATTATCATTTTTCCACTGTTTTATTCAAGAATTTTGCATTATGATAAAAACTGGCTGGTGGCTGGGCTCAGTGGCTCATACCTGTAATCCCCGCCCTTTGGGAGGCGGGAAGCGGGTGGATTACCTGAGGTCAGGAGTTAGAAACCAGCCTGGCCAGCATGGCGAAACCCCGTCTCCACTAAAAATACAAAAATTAGCCAGGCGTAGTGGTGGGTGCCTGTAATCCCAGCTACTCCGGAGGTTGAGGCTGGAGAATCAATCAGAATTGATTCTGGCAGGCGGAGCTTGCAGTGGGCCGAGATCGCGCTACGGCCCTCCAACCTGGCCGACACAGGGAGACTCCGCCTCAAAAAAAAAAAAGATTGGCTGGTAACTTTGAGATATCTCACATTCTCTTTGTCATGTTCTAGTAGCAAGTTGTTCTACTTTCATAAAATAAACATGGGAGCATTTCCTATTTTTCTATTATTTAGAACACTTTATATAAGATTGGAACTACTTTTCTTCCTTGAATGTTTGATAGAGCTATCCACAAAAGTCATCTGAAACTGGTTTTCCTTGTGGGAAAATGTTTTCACTATTGATTTGAGTTCTTAATTGTGGAAAAATATGTTTTCCTAGGAATTTGTCCTTATCTATTATACTTTCAAATTCATTGGTATGTAGGAATGTTTATAATATCCCTCACTGGTTTTTGGTTTGTTTTTGAGAGGGAGTTTCTGTCTTATCGCCCAGGCTGGAATGCAGTGGCTGGATCTCGGCTCACTGCAACCTCTGCCTCCCGGGTTCAAGCTATTCTCCTGCCTCAGCCTCCCGCGTAGCTGCGATTAGAGGTGCCTGCCACCACGCCCAGCTAATTTTTGTATTTTTTTAGTAGTTATGGGATTTCCCCATGTTAGCCAGGCTGGTCTCAAACTCCTGATGTCAGGTGGATCACCTGACGTCTCGGCCTCCCAAAGTCCCTTACTGTTTTTTAATCACTATAGCGTCTATAATATTTCCTTTTGTATTTCTGTAGTAATTATTTTTACCTGTTCTTTTTTTCAGTTAAACAGATACTCATAATTTATATTAGTTATTTCAGAGAACTAACTTTTGACCCTATTAATTTTCCCTATTTATAACTGTTTTATTTTATTAATTTGCATTCCAATAGTTAATATTCTTTCTCTTTAAATTGTCTGAACTTATTTTAACTTCTTGTTGATGATTAATTAAATTCAGCCTTCCTTTTTTACTGACATATATGCATGTAAGACTAAATTTTCTTTGAAGCACTGCTTGAGCTGGATCACAAAAGTTAACCAATAGCATATTTAATGAAATTCAGTTTAAAATATTTCCAAACTTCTATTATAATTTCCTTATTGATCTATGTATTACTTAGAGGGAAATTTTTTAATTTTGAAATATATACAAATTTTCATATTATATTTGTGTTATTGGGTTATAACTTTATTGGGTTGTGTTCAGGGGACATGTTTGTATGGTTTCAATACGTTTATATTTCTTGAGATTGGCTTCATGGCCCAGTGTTTTTGTATATGTTCTATGTGTGCTCCAAAAATGTTGAGTGGATTATTTCCAAATGTGTGTGAGTGTGTGAGTGTGAGTGTGGTTGAAATGTGTGTGGTTGAATGTGTGTGTGGTTGAAATTTTCCTTTGCGCTATGTTAATATTTCATTTATTGATTTGTTTTAAATGCTTGTTTAACCGAGCTCCAAGAGAGGTTAGTAAACATCTCCATTAGTATTATGGGTTGCAATTTTCTCATTTTGGCTTTATACATTTTGAAGCTATATTGATAGGTACATACAAATGTAAAATTGTTAAATGTTCTTGGTGAACTGATCTTTTACCATTATGAAGTGACTTTCATTGTTTTTGGTAATGTCTTCCCTTTTAAAAACTATCTTTTCTAGGTACATTAACGTTCTTTTGGTTAGTATTTGCATGTCATACTGTTTACTTTTGCTTCAATCTTTTTATGTCTTCATATGTTAGATGTGTCTCTTTTTTATATTCTTTTATTTTATTTTTCCATAAGTTATTAGGGTGCAGGTGGTATTTGGTTACATGAGTAAGTTCTTTAGTGGTGATTTGTGAGATTTTGGTGCATCCATCACCCGAGCAGTATACACTGCACTATATTTGTTGTCTTTTATCCCTCACCCCTCTCCCACTCTTCCCCCCAAGTCCCCAAAGTCCCTTGTATCATTATTTTGCCTTTGCACCCTGATAACTTAGCTCCCACATATCAGTGAGAACATATGACGTTTGGTTTACCATCCCTGAGTTACTTCACTTAAAATAATAGTCTCCAGTCTCATCCAGGTCACTGCGAATGCTGTTAATTCATTCTTTTTTATGGCTAAGTAGTATTCCATCATATATATATATATATATGCATGTGTATATATACATATATGTGCCTATATATGTACATATACATACATATACACATGCATGTGCAAGTATCTTTTTTGAATAATGACTTCTTTTCCTCTGGGTACACCCAGTAGTGGGATTGCTGGATCAAATGGTAGTTCTACTTTTAGTTCTTTAAGGAACCTCCACACTGTTTTCAATAGCGGCTGTACTAGTTTACATTCCTACCAGCAGTGAGAAGAGTTCCCTGATCACTGCGTCCACACCAGCATCTACCCTTTTGTGATTTTTTTATTATGGCCATTCTTGCAGGAGTAAGATGGTATTACACTGTGGTTTTGATTTGCATTTCCCTGATCATTAGTGATGTTGAGCATTTTTTCATATATTTGTTGGTCATTTGTATATCTTCTTTTGAGAATTGTCTATTCATGTCCTTAGCCCACTTTTTGATGAGATTTTTTTTCTTACTGATTGGTTTGAGTTCATTGTAGGTTCTGGATATTAGTCCTTTGCCAGATGTATATATTGTGAAGATTTTCTCCCAGTATGGCTTATCTGTTTACTCTGCTGACTGTTCCTTTTGCTGTGGAAAGCTCTTTAATAAGGTCCCAGGTATTTATCTTTGTTTATATTGCATTTGCTTTTGTGTTCTTGGTCATGCAATCCTTGCCTAAGTCAACGTCTAGAAGGGTTTTTCCAATGTTATCTTCTAGAATTTTTATAGTTTCAGGTCTTAGGTTTAAATCCTTAATCCATCTTGAGTTGATTTTTGTATAAGGTGAGTGATGAGGATACAGTTTCATTCTCCTACATGTGGCTAGCCAATTATCCCAGCACCATTTGTTGAAAAGGGTGTCCTTTCCCCACTTCACGTTTTTGTTTGCTTTGTGAAGATCATTGGCTATAAGTACTGGGGTTTATTTCTGGGTTCTCTATTCTGTTCCACTGGCCTATGTGCCTGTTTTTATAACAGTACCACACTGTTTTGGTGACTATGGCCTTATAGTATAGTTTGAAATTAGGTAGTGTGATGTCTCCAGATTTGTTCTTTTTGCTTAGTCTTGCTTTGGCTATGAGGGCTCTTTGAGTCCACATGAATTTTAGAATTGTTTTTCCCGACTCTGTGAAGAATGATGGCGGCATTTTGATGGGGATTGCGTTGAATCTGCAGATTGTTTTTGGCAGTATAGTCATGTTCACACTATTGATTCTACCCATGGGATGTGTTTCCATTTGTTTGTGTCATCTATGATTTCTTTCAGCAGTGTTTTGTAGTTTTCCTTGTAGAGATATTTTGACTCCTTTGTTTGGTATATTCCTAAGTGTTTTATTTATTTATTTATTTATTGCAGCTATTGTAAAAAGGGTTGAGTTCTTGATTTGATTCTCTGCTTGGTCACTATTGGTGTACAGAAGAGCAACTGATTTGGGTACATTATTATTGTATCTGGAAACTTTGTTGAATTCTTTTATCAGTTCTAGGAGCTTTCTGGAGGAGTCTTTAGGATTTTCAATGTACATGATCATATCATCAGCAGACAGGGACAGTTTGACTTCCTCTTTACCAATTTGGATGCCCTTTATTTCTTTCTCTTGCCTGATTGCTCTGGCTAGGACTTCCAGTACTATGTTGAAGAGGAGTGGTGAGAGTGGGCATCCTCCTCTTGTTCCTGTTCTCAGAGGGAATGCTTTCAACTTTTGCCCATTCGGTATTATGTTGGCTGTGGGTTTATCATAGATGGCTTTTATTACATTAAGGTATGTCTCTTGTATGCTGATTTTGCTGAGGTTTTAATCATAAAGTGATATACTGGATTTTGTCAAATGCTTTTTCTGCATCTATTGAGATGATCATGTGATTTTTGTTTTTAATTCTGTTTATGTGGTGTATCTCATTTATTGACTTGCATATGTTAAACCATCCCTGCATCCTTGGTATGAAACCCACTTGATCATGGTGGATTATCATTTTGATATATTGTTGGATTCTGTTAGCTAGTATTTTGTTAAGGATTTTAGCATCTGTGTTCATCAGGGATATTGGTCTGTAATTTTCTTTCATGGCTGTGTCCTTTCCTGGTTTTGGTATTAGGGTGATGCTGGCTTCAGAGAGTGAATTAGGGAGTGTTCTTTCTTTATCTTGTGGAATAGTGTCAAAAAGATTGATACCAATCCTTCTTTGAAGGTCTGGTAGAATTCTGCTGTAAGTCCATCTGGTCCTGGACTTTTTTTTGTTGGTAATTTTTAAATTACCATTTCAATCTCGCTGTTTGTTATTGGACTATTCAAGGCATCTAATTCTTCCTGAGTTATGGTAGGAGGGTTGTATTTTTCCAGGAATTTGTCCATCTCTTCTAGGTTTTTTAGTTTGTGTGTGTAAAAGTAATCGTAGTAGCCTTGGATGATCTCGTGTATTTCAGTGGTGTTAGTTGTAATATCTCCTGTTTCATTTCTTAGTGAGGTTATTTGGATTTTCTCTCTTCTTTTCTTTGTTAATCTTGTTAATGATCTATCAATTTTATTTATCTTTTCGAAGAACCAGCTTTTTGTTTCATTTATCGTTTGTATTTTTTTTGTTTCAATTTCATTTAGTTCTGCTCTGATCTTGGTTATTTCTTTTCTTCTGCTGGGTTAGGGTTTGGTTTGTTCTTGTTTCTCTAGTTCCCTGATGTATGACCTGAGATTGTCTGTTGGTGCTCTTTCAGACTTTTTGATATAGGCATGTAGGGCTATGAACTTTCCGCTTAGCACTGCCTTAACTGTATCCCAGAGGTTTTCATAGGTTGTGTCATTATTGTCATTCAGTTAGAAGAATTTTTTAATTTCCATCTTGATTTTGTCTTTGACCCAGTGTTCATTCAGGAGCACATTATTTAATTTCCATGTATTTGTGTGGTTTTGAAGGTTCCTTTTGGAGTTGATTTCCAGTTTTATTCCACTGTGGTCTGAAAGAGTGCTTGATATAATTTCAGTTTTCTTAAATTTATTGAGGCTCATTTTATGGCCTATCATTTGGTCTATCTTGGAGAAAGTTCCATGTGCTGTTGAATAGAATGTATATTCTGCGGTTGTTGAATGAAATGTTCTGTATATATCTGTTAAGTCCATTTGTTTCAAGGTATAGTTTAGATTCATTGTTCATTTGTTGACTTTCTGTCTTGATGACCTGTCTAGTGCTGTCAGTGGAGTAGTGAAGTCCCGGAATATTACTGTGTTGCTATCTCATTTCTGAGGTCTATTAGTAATTGTTTTATAAATTTGGGAGCTCCAGTGTTAGGTGCGTATATGTTTAGGATTGTGATATTTTCCTGTTGGCCAAGGTTTTTTTTACCATTATATAATGTTCCTCTTTGTCTCTTTTAACTGCTGTTGCTTTAAAGTTTGTTTTGTCTGATATAAGAATAGGTACCCCTGCTCACTTTTGGTGTCCATTTGCATGAAATGCCTTTTTCCACTCCTTTAAGTTTATGTGAGTCCTTATCTGTTAGGTGAGTCTCCTGAAGGCAACAGAGAGTTGGTTGGTGAGTTCTTATCCATTCTGCAGTTCTATATCTTTTAAGTGGAGCATTTAGGCCATTTACATTCATTGTTAGTATTGAAATGTGAGGTACCATTACATTCATCATGCTCTTCGTCGTCTGTGTATTTGGGGTTTTTTTTTTGGTTGTTGTTTTTTGTTTGTGCTTTTTAAATTGTATTTTTGTTTTATAGGTCTGGTGTAATCTATGCTTTAAAGAGGTTCTGTTTTGATGTGTTTGCAGGATTTGTTTCAAGATTTAGAGCTCCATTTAGCAGTTCTTGTAGTGGTGGCTTGGTAATGGTGAATTCTCTCAGCATTTGTTTATCTGAAAACAACTATCTTTCCTTCATATATGATGCATAGTTTTGCTGGATACGAAATTCTTGGCTGATAATTGTTTTGTTTGAGAAGGCTGAAGAGAGGGCCCCAATCCCTTCCAGCTTATAGGGTTTCTGCTGAGAAATCTGTTGTTAATCTGATAGGTTTCCTTTATAAGTTACCAGATGCTTCTGTCTCACAACTCCTAAGATTCTTTCCTTCATCTTTGGATAGCCTGATGACAATGTCCGTAGGCAAAGATCTTTTTGGTGATGAATTTCCCAGGTATTCTTTGTGTTTCTTGTATTTGCATGTTTAGGTCTCTAGCAAGGCTGGGGAAGTTTTCCTCAATTATGCCCCCAAATATGTTTTCCAAGCTTTCAGAATTTTCTTCTTCCTCAGGAACACTGATTGTTCTTAGGTTCAGTCGTTTAATATAATCCCAGGCTTCTTGGAGGTTTGGTTCATATTTTCTTGTTTTTTTAATTTGTCTTTGTTCACTTTGGTTAATTCAAAGACCTTATCTTCAAGCTCTGAATTTCTTTCTTCTACTTGTTCAATTCTATTGCTGAGAGCTTCTAGAGCATTCATTTCACATTTCTAAAAGTGTGTCCAAAGTTTGTGGAATTTTAGATTTTTTTTTCTTTAAGCTTTCTATTTCCTTGAATATTTCTCCCCTCACATCTTGTATCATATTTTTATTTCCTTGCATTGGGCTTTGCCTTTCTCTGGTCCCTCCCTGATTAGCTTAATAACTAACCTCCTGAATTCTTTTTCAGGTAAATCAGGGATTTCTTCTTGGTTTGGATCCATTGCTGGTGAACTAGTGTGATTTATGGGGGGTGCTGACAAGCCTTGTTTTGTCATATTACTAGGGTTGGTTTTCTGGTTCCTTCTCATCTGGCAGGCTCTGTCAGAGGGAAGGTCTAGAGCTGAAGGCTGTTGTTCAGATTTTTTTGTCCCAGTGGGTGTTCCCTTGATGTAGTACTCTCCCCCATTCCTGTGGATGGGGCTTCTTGTGAGCTGAACTGCGGTGATTGTTGTCTCTCTTCTGGGTCTAACCACCCAGAGAGTCTACTTAGTTCTGGGAGTGTACTGGTACTTGTCTGCACAGAGTCCTTTGATGTGAGCCATCTATGGGTCTCTCAGTCATAGATACCAGCACCTATTCCAGTGGAAGTAGTTGAGGGTGCAGTGAACTCTGTGAGGGTCCTTAGCTTTGGTGGTTTTACGCTCTATTTTTGTCCTGGTTGGCCTCTTGCTAGGAGGTGGTGCTTTCCAGAGAGAATCAGCTGTAGAACTGTGAGGAGGGACCAGTGGTGGGTGGGGTCCTAGAACTCCCAAGATTATATGACCTTTGCCTCCCACTACTAGGGTGGGTAGGGAAGGATCATCATGGAGGGTGGAACTAGGCGTAGCTAAGCTCAGACTCTCCTTGGGTGCATCTTGCTGCAGCTACTGTGGGAACAGGGGTGAGATTCTCAGGTCACTGGAGTTGTGTACCTAGGAGGATTATGGCTGCCTCTGCTGAGTCATGCAGGATGTTAGGGAAGTGCGGGAAAACTGGCAGTCACAGGACTCACCCAGCTCTCAAGCAAACCAAAGGGCCCATCTCACTCCCATTGTGCCCCCTGCAACAGCCCCAAGTCTGTTTTCTGATGGAGGGCAAAATGGGCTTGAAAAAGTGCCCGAGGCTTTTTACCTCCCAGCTGCGAAAGAAAAGGGCTTGGTGTGGCTGGCAAAATGGCCAAATAGGAACAGCTCTGATCTGCAGCTCCCAGTGACATCAACGCAGAGGGTGGGTGATTTCTGCATTTCCAACTGAGGTACCCAGCTCATCCCACTGAGACTGGTTAGATAGTGGGTGCAGGTCATGGAGGGCAAGCTGAAGCAAGATGGGCCATTACCTCACCTGGGAAGTGTAAGGAGTTGGGGAACTCCCTCCCCTAGCCAAGGGAAGCCATGAGGGACTGTGCGATGAGGAATGATGCACTCCGGCCCAGATACTACGCTTGTCCCACGGTCTTCACAACCTGCAGACCAGGAGATTCCCTCCAGGCCTACACCACCGGGGCCCTGGGTTTCAAGCACAAAACTGGGCAGCCATTTGGGCAGACACCAAGCTAGCTGCAGGAGTTTTTTTTCATACCCCAGTGGCTCCTGGAATGCCAGTGGGACAGAAACGTTCACTCCCCTGGAATGGGGGCTGAAGCCAGGGAGCCAAGTGGTCTAGTTCAGCAGAAGCAACCTCCACGGAGCCCAGCAAGCTAAGATCCACTGGCTTAAAATTCTTGCTGCCAGCACAGCAGTCGGAATTCAACCTGGGATGCTAGGGCTTGATGCAGGGAGGGGCATCTGCCATTACTGAGACTAGAATAGGCGGTTTTCCCCTTGCAGTGTAAACAAAGCTGCTGGGAAGTTCAAACTGGGCAGAACCCATCACAGCTCAACAAAGCCACTGTAACCGGACTGCCTCTCTAGATTCCTCCTCTCTGGGCAGGGCATCCCTGAAAGAAAGGTAGCAGCCCAGGACTCACAGATCAACCTCCCATCTCCCTGGGACAGAGCACCTGGGGGAAAGGGTGGCTGTGGGCAGAGCTTCAGCAGACTTAAACATTCCTCTCTGCCAGCTCTGAGGAGAGCAGCAGGTCTCCCAGCACAGCACTCAAGCTCTGCTAAGGGACAGACTGCCTCAAGTGGGTCCCTGACCCCTGTGCCTCCTGACTGGAAGACATTTCCCAGCAGGGGTCGACAGATAGGAGAGCTCCAGCTGGCATCTGGCCGGTGCCCCTCTGGGACGAAGCTTCCAGAGGAAAGAACAGGCAGCAATCTTTGCTGTTCTGCAGCCTCAGCTGGTGAAATAGGCAGAGTCTGGAGTGGACCTCCAGCAAACTCCAGCAGACCTGCAGCAGAGGGGCCTGACTGTTAGAAGGAAAACTAATAAACAGAAAGGAATAGCATCAATATCAGCCAAAAGGATGTCCACACAGAAACTCCATCTGAAACTCACCAACATCAAAGACCAAAGGTAGATAAATCCACGAAGATGAGGAGAAACCAATGCCAAAAGGCTGAAAATTCCAAAATCCAGAGTGTCTCTTCTCTTTCAAAGGAACCCAGGTCCTCAAGAGCAAGGGAACAAAACTGGACAGAGAATGAGTTTGATGAATTGACAGAAGTAGGCTTCAGAAGGTGGGTAATAACAAATTCCTATGAGCTAAAGAAGCACATTCTAACCCAATGCAAGGAAGCTAAGAACCTTGAAAAAAAGTTAGAGGAATTGCTAACTAGAATAACCAGTTCAGAGAAGAACATAAATGACCTGATGAAGCTGAAAAACACAGCATGAGAACTTCATGAAGCATACACAAGCATCAATAGCTGAATCAATCAACTGGAAAAAAGGATATCAGAGATTGAAGATCAACTTAATGAAATAAAGTGAGAAGAAAAGACTAGAGAAAACAGATGAAAAGGAACAAACAAAGCCTCCAAGAAATATGGGATTATGTAGAAAGACCAAACCTATGGTTTACTGGTGTACCTGAAAGTGACGGGGAGAATGGAAACAAGTTGGAAAACACACTTCAGGCTACTATCCAAGAGAACTTCCCCAACCTAGCAAGACAGGCCAACAATCAAATTCAGGAAATACAGAGAACACCACAAAGACACTCCTTGAGAAGAGCAACCCCAAGACACATAATCATCAGATTCACCAAGGTTGAAATGAAGGAAAAAATGTTAAGGGCAGCCAGAAAGAAAGGTAGGGTTACCCACAAAGGGAAGCCCATCAAACTAACAGTGGATCTCTCTGGAGAAACCCTACAAGCCAGAAAAGAGTGGGAGTCAAAATTCAACATTCGTAAAGAAAATAATTTTCAACCCAGAATTTAATATCCAGCCAAACTAAGCTTCATAAGCAAAGGAGAAATAAAATCCTTTGCAGACAAGCAAATGCTGAGGGATTTTGTCACCACCAGGCCTGCCTTATAAGAGCTCCTGAAGGAAGCACTAAACATGGAAAGGAACAACCAGTACCAGCTACTGCAAAAACTTACCAAATTGTAAAGACCATCAACACTATGAACAAACTGCATCAACTAACAGGCAAAATAACCAGCTAGCATCATAATGACAGGATCAAATTCACATATAACAATATTAACCTGAAATGTAAACAGGCTAAAATCCCCCAGTTAAAACACACAGACTGGCAAATTGGATAAGATTCAAGAGCCATCGCTGTGCCGTATTCAGAAGACCCATCTCATGTGCAAAGACACACGAGGGCTCAAAATAAGCAGATGGAGGAATATTTACCAAGCAAATGGAAAGCAAGAAAAAGCAGGGTTTGCAATCCTAGTCTCTGATAAAACAGACTTTAAACCAACAAAGATCAAAAAAGACAAAGAAGGACATTACATAATGGTAAAGGGATCAATGCAACAAGAAGCATTAACTATCCTAAATATATATGCACCCAATACAGGAGCACCCAGATTCATAAAGCAAGTTCTTAGAGACCTACAAAGAGACTTAGACCCCCACACAATAATAGTGGGAGACTTTAACACCCCACTGTCAATATTAAACAGATGAATGAGAAAAAAATTAACAAGGATATTCAGGACTTGATCTCAGCTCTGAACCAAGCAAAACTAATAGACATCTACAGAACTCTCCACCCCAAATAAATAGAACATACATTCTTCTCAGCACCACATGACATTTATTCTAAAATTGACCACATAATTAGAAGTAAAACACTCCTCAGTAAATGCAAAACAACAGAAATCATAGCAGTCTCTCAGTCCACAGTGCAATCAAATTAGAACTCAGGATTTAAAAACTCACTCAAAACCACACAACTACATGGAAACTGAACAA
The DNA here is from genome assembly GCF_000951035.1 of Colobus angolensis palliatus. Taxonomy (NCBI): domain Eukaryota; kingdom Metazoa; phylum Chordata; class Mammalia; order Primates; family Cercopithecidae; genus Colobus; species Colobus angolensis. The sequence continues at coordinate 11,414,099 of NW_012119376.1, read as the reverse complement.
CCTGCTCCTGAATGACTACTGGGTAAATAATGAAATTAAGGCAGAAACAGATAAGTTCTTTGAAACGAATAAGGACAAAGACACAACGTACCAGAATCTCCGGGACACAACCAAAGCAGTGTTTACAGGGAAATTTATAGCACTAAAATGCCCACAGGAGAAAGCAGTAAAAGATCTAAAATCAACACCCTAACATCACAATTAAAAGAATTAGAGAAGCAAGAGCAAACAAATTCAAAAGCTAGCAGAAGACAAGAAATAACTAAGATAAGAGCAGAACTGAAGGAGATAGAGACACAAAAGACCCTTTAAAAAATCAATGAGTCCAGGAGCTGTTTTTTTGGAAAGATCAACAAAATATATAGACTGCTAGCCATGCTACTAAAGAAGAAAAGAGAGAAGAATCAATAGACACAGTAAAAAATAGTAAAGGGGATATCACCACTGATCCCACAGAAATACAAACTACCATCTGAGAATACTATAAACACCTCTATGCAAATAAACTTGAAAATCTAGAAGAAATGAGTAAATCCCTGGACACGTACATCCTCCCAAGACTAAATCGGGAAGAAGTCGAATCCCTGAATAGACCAATAACAAGTTCTGAAATTGAGGCAGTAATTAATAGCCTACCAACCAAAAAAAGCCCAAGTCCAGACAGAGTCACAGCTGAATTCTACCAGAGGTACAAAGAGGTGCTGGTACCATTCCTTCTGAAACTATACCAAACAATAGAAAAAGAGGAACTCCTCCCTAACTCATTTTATGAGGCCAGCATCATCCTGATACCAAAACCTGGCAGAGACACAACAAAAAAAGAAAATTGCAGGCCAATATCCCTGATGAACATCGATGCGAAAATCTTCAATAAAATACTGGAAAACCGAATCCAGCAGCACATCAAAAAGCTTATCAAGCACGATCAAGTTGGCTTCATTTCTTGGATGCAAGGCTGGCTCAACATATGCAAATCAATAAATGTAATTCATCGCATAAACAGATCCAGTGACAAAAGCCACATGATTATCTCAATAGATGCAGAAAAGGCCTTTGATAAAATTCAACACCCCTTCATGCTAAAAACTCTCAATAAACTAGGTATTGATGGAATGTATCTCAAAATAATAACAGCTATTTATGACAAACCCACAGCCAATATCATACTAAGTGGGCAAAACCTGGAAGCATTCCCTTTGAAAACCAGCACAAGGATGCCCTCTCTCACCACTCCTATTCAGCATAATATTGGAAGTTCTGGCCAGGGCAATCAGGCAAGAAAAATAAATAAAGTGTATTCAGATAGGAGGAGAGGAAGCCAAATTGTCTCTGTTTCCAGATGACATAATTGTCTATTAGAAATCCCCATCATCTCAGCCCCAAATCTCCTTAACCTGATAAGCAACTTCAGCAAAGTCTCAGGATACAAAAATCAATGTGCACAAATCACAGGTATTACTATATACCAATAATAGACAAACAGAAAGCCAAATCATGAGTGAACTCCCATTCACAATTGCTACAAAGAGAATAAAATGCCTAGGAATCCAACTTACAAGGGATGTGAAGGACTTCTTCAAGGAGAACTACAAACCACTGCTCAAGGAAATAACAGAGGACTCAAACAAATGGATAAACATGCCATCCTCATGGATAGGAAGAATCAATATCATGACAATGGCCATTCTGCCCAAAGTAACTTATAGATTCAATGCTATCCCCACCAAGCTACCATTGACTTTCTTTACAGAATTAGAAAAAACTACTTTAAATTCCATATGGAACCAAGAAAGAGCCCATATAGCCAAGGCAATCCTAAGCAAAAAGAACAAAGCTGGAGGCATCACATTACCTGACTTCAAACTATACTACAAAGCTACAATAACCAAAACAGCATGGTACTGGTACCAAAACAGATATATAGACCAATGAGACAGAACAGAGGCCTCAGAAATAACAGTACACATCTACAACCATCTGATATTTGACAAACCTGACAAAAACAAGCAGTGGGAAAAGGATTCCCTATTTAATAAATGGTGTTGGGAAAACTGGATAGCTATATGCAGAAAACTGAAACTGAACCCCTTCCTTACACCTTATACAAAAATTAACTCAAGATGGATTAAAGACTTAAATGGAAAATCTAAAACCATAAAAACCCTAGAAGAAAACCTAAACAATACCATTCAGGACATAGGCATGAGCAAAGACTTCATGAATAAAATACCCAAAGCAATGGCAACAAAAGCCAAAATTGACAAATGGGACCTAATTGAACTAAATAGCTTCTGCACAGCAAAAGAAAATGTCATCTGCCTGAACAGGCAACATACAGAACAGGAGAAAAATTTTGCAATCTATCCATCTGACAAAGGGCTAATATCTAGAATCTACAAAAAACTTAAACAAATCTACAAAGAAAAAACAACCCCATAAAAAAGTGGGCAAAGGATATGAACAGACACTTCTTAAAAGAAGACATTTATGTGGCTAACACACACAGGAAAAAAAAACTCATCATCACTGGTTGTTAGAGAAATGCAAATCAAAACTACAATGAGATGCCATCTCATGCCAATTAGAATCGCCATCATTAAAAAGTCAGGAAACAACAGATACTAGAGATGATGTGGAGAAACAGGAACACTTTTACACTGTTGGTGGGAGTGTAAATTAGTTCAACCATTGTGGAAGACAGTGTGGCAACTCCTCAAGGATCTAGAACCAGAAATACCATTTGACCCAGCAATCCCATTACTGGGTATATACCCAAAGGATTATAAATCATTCTACACATATATCATTGCACATTATATGTCATTATAAATCATCACAAATCATTGCACACATATGTTTATTGCAGCACTGTTCACAATAGCAAAGACTTGGAAACCAGCCAAATGCCCATCAATGTTAGACTGGATAAAGAAAATGTGGCACATATACACCATGGAATACTATGTAGCCACAAAAAAAGGACGAGTTCTTATCCTTTGCAGGGACATGGATGAAGCTGGAAACCATCATTCTCAGAAAACTAGCACAGGAACAGAAAACCAAGCACTGCATGTTCTTACTCATAAGTGGGAGTTGAACAAGGAGAACACATGGACACAGGGAGGGGATCATCACACACCTCGGCCTGTCAGGGAGTGTGAGGTTAGAGGAAGGACAGCATTAGGAGAAATACCTAATGTAGATGATGGGTTGATAGGTGCAGCAAACCACCATGGCACATGTATACCTATGTAACAAACCTGCACGTTCTGCACATGTGTCTCAGAACTAAAAGTATAATAATTTTTAAAAAAAGAAAAAAAGGGAAACAAAGGGCTTTAGTTCTTTCCCCATCTGTGAAGTCTGCAAGCCAGATTCTTGCTCTCTCTGAGTTCTGGCCAGGAGGCGTCTCACCTCATTCAAATTGTTACAAAGTTCAGCTAGAGAATTCCTTTTCCCTCTGAGTTTTACCCCCTGTTCTTCTGGCCACCCTCCTGATGGATCCCTGTGGTGCCAGGCAGGAATGGGCTGCTTAGGGACCCAGCGAGCTCCCAGGGCCTTTCTGCTGCTACCTCTACCCCTGTATTTCACTCTGCTCAGCTCTGTAACTTGCATCAGCTCAGGTAAAGCTGGAAACTTCTCCCGCAAACAGACCGTCAGCTTCTCCAGTAGGGGTGTGTGTTTAGGAGAGGAGGGTCTCCCTTTCCCATTTCTGCAGTTGAGGCACTCACAGTATTTGGGGTATCTCCTGGGTCCTGCAGGAGCAGTCTACTTCCTTCAGACGGTCTGTGGGTCCTCTCAGGATTGCTGGTTTGTTCTTGCAGTCAGTCTGGAGCTAAAATCAATAATGCAAGCCTCTGCATGCTGTTCTGACCAGAGCTGCAATCTAGTCCTGCCTTGTGTCCACCATGATCCCAAAATGCCTATAGTTAGATTTTGGGTTTTTGTTTGTTTGTTTGTTTTTCTTTTTCTTTTTTTGAAATGGAATCTCACTCTGTCACCCAAGCTGGAGTGCTCTGGCACGATCTGGGCTCACTGCAACCTCCACCTCCCAGGTTCAAGTGATTCTTCTGCCTCAGCCTCCCAAGTAGCTGGGATTACAGATATGTGCCATCACACCTGGCTAATTTTTGTATTTCTAGTAGAGATGGGGTTTCACCATGTTGGCCAAGCTGGTCTTAACCTCCTGACCTCAAGTGATCCACCCACCTCAGCCTCCCAAAGTGCTGGGATTACAGGCCTGAGCCACTGTGCTTGGCCTGTTTTGTTTTTCTTAATCAGTTTTGATAAGCTTGACTTTTAACAAAGTATTTAGTTCATATACATTTAATGTAATTGTCTACATATTTGGGTTTTAATATACCATCTTATGGTGTGCTATTTGTTTTACCTATTCAGTATATACTTTTCTCTCTTTTCTTGCTTCTTTCAACAAATTGCTTCTTATCATCACATTTTTTCCCTTTACTGCTGGGAGATTGTGTAATTTGTTTCTATTCTTTTAGTAATTATCCTAGAATTACAACATGCATACTTAACCTTTACCCTTCATAGAAGCTGCTCGATTCCATTTGACCCTCTTCAACACATGATACTGTTAATTGCATTTTTTCTATTTTTTAGTGCTATATTGTTATTCTTTTTACTCTTTCAGTGTATATTAACTTATTTATTCGCCACTTTCTTTGCTCTTTATTCCTTTTTATAGCGTACATTTTTTTTATCTGCCTAAAGCACTTTTTTAATAAATTTCTTTAGTATGATTCTGCTTAGGAAAAACTCCTCGGTCTTCATTAGCCTGAAACTCTGTTTTTCAGGTTCACTATTAAAATATTTTTCACTAGACATTAAGACCAGATAATAATTTTCTCTCAGTAAGTGAAAGATCCCCTTCCATTGTCTTCTGATGTCTCTTGCTGCTGCTGAGCAGTCATGTCAGTTTAATATTCACTCCTTTGAAAGCAATTCATCACTTTTCACTGAGTGTTTTCACTATTTTCTTTTCTTTTTCTATTTTTTTTAGCTTTACTCCTCTGCTATTTCATTATGACAATTTTAGATAAGTTTCTTCTTATTTATTTTCCTTGAGACTCACTGGGTTGTCTTAATCTGTACATTAGTGTCTTTCATCACTTCCGTAAAATTCTCAGCCATTATCTCTTCAGATATTACCTTTGCCCCATTTCTCTCTCCTCTCCTTCCTAGATTCTGATGAGATGTATATTAATCCATTCTCATCTGTTGTTTATTTCTCTTAATTCTTATTCTGTATTATCTTTTTGTCTCTGTTTCACTTTTAAATTATTGTTTTTCTGACCTAGCTCCTACTTCATCAATTCTCTTTTCAACTGTATTTAGTCTGCTGTTAAAGTCATCAACTGGCTTTCAAGGTAAAGTAAAAATGCATATTTACCTCCTTGCCCTTTCAAAATGCAATTAAATGGAAGAAATGTAAAAATAAAATTTACGTAAAAACATAAACATAAAAATTAATTCAGGCCAGGCATGGTGGCTTACACCTAGAATCCCAGCACTTTGGGAGGCCAAGGTGGATGGATCACCTGAGGTCAGGAGTTCAAGACCAGCCTAGCCAACATGGTGAAACTCCATCTCTACTAAAAATACAAAAAAAAAAAAAAGAAAGAAAAATTAGCCAAGTGTGGTGGCACGTGCCTGTAATCCCAGCTACTTGGGAGGCTGAGGCAGGAGAATTGCTTGAACCCGGGAGGTGGAGGTTGCAGTGAGCCAAAATTGTGCCATTTCACTCCAGCCTGGTGACAGAGTGAGACTCCTTCTCAAAAAAAAAAAAAAAATTAATTCTTAGCAGCACTAAAAACCAGTATGGAGTGCCACCAGAAGACTAAAACAGTGGAGAATTTCTGAACCATATAAATTTAGTTTATTCTTTGGTCCTTTTTACAATATCTACAATGTAATTTTTCCCAAAGATATTTCAAATTTATCTTTTATTTCATTAAGTAATAACTATAGTTGTTTTATTACCTGTTTTATAACCTGCTAAATCCAAATATTAAGAATTCTTGGTTCCATGCCCTTTGTTATTTCTGTTTGTTCTTGCTTATGTTGTCTTCTTTCCTCTAGTGCCTGTTTAAACTTGACTACACATGTTCTGGTAAGAGTGCTTTAAAACGTATTTGTGGGAACTATCCTAGCCTAACAGGAATCTACCTTCCTATAGAGAGATCTCTTTGTTTCTGCTAGGCAGCTAAGGACACCATCAGTCTGAGACTACCTTAATCTAAGTTCAAAGCTTGAAATTCCCCGGACCATCACCATGATGGAAACAACCACAAGAGGATTTGTTTATTTCAGGTATAGTCTTGCCCTCAGGACACAGCCCTTTCATTCCCTACCTCACTGTCAGGAGGACTTCCTTCCTGTTCAGCTTCCTGCTTTGTGAAATCCCAGGGCAATTGCCGTACCTTTCACTCAGTGGGGACATCAAAATGAAAGTTCAAGTTGTCATTACCCCCGCAAAGCATAAACACCTTCTACTGCTTATTTATCTCTCTTGGTTCTTTATTGTTCCTAATTTTGGTCTTACAGTTTCTTATTCTCTGTTCAGTATTTGCTTTTAAAAAAGGTTTTTAGATTTTTTCCCCCAGCATTTTTAATAGTTTTCTTCAGGATGGTTGGTCAATTACCAAAATCCAGAGGTTCATTTAGTTCTTCCTGAGTTATATTTGCTAAGCTTTTTTTTTTTTTTTAAGAAGTTTTCCATTTCTTCAAAATGTTCAAATGTATTGGTACAAAGTTGTTCATAGAGTTCTCCCATTTATTGTTTTAGGCTTCACTATATCTGAAGTTAGGAATCCCTTTTTCATTCTTAATTGTTTTTATTTAGGCTTTACTTCATTTTTCTTGGCCAGACTCACCCAATGGTTATTTTATGTTTTTTTTTTTTAATCAATAGAATCATCTCTGTTTTCTGTTTTTCTATTTCATGAGTTTCTGTCTTTATCTTCATCATTAATTTTTTCTTTCTTGCAGTTTCTTCTGCCTTTCTTTCTAGACTCTTAGGTTGATAGCTTTCAGGCTTTCTTCCTTAAAGCAAATAACAAGCTTATTCATTGTATTAGTTAAATCTTCTATATCTCTACTTTTATCTGCCTTATTCAGAAAGGTATATTATTGGCATATTCATTGCAATATGAATTTGTCAATTTCTCATTGTGAAATCAACCCAATAGTTACATAGATAGATTTTTTGTTTTTGTGTTATATAAACATAGAAATTGATCCTCCTGATCTTCTTAAAGCTTGAAACTTAAATTTGTTTTATCTGAGTTCCTTCCTCTAGAAATGACCCTCAGGCCTCTCAAAGAGTATCAAAGAACTGAAACTCAGCAATTGTTTGCTTCCAGACAATGACACACGAGGCCCCTCAATCATCATGTTTGATTTCTTAGGCTTGCTGAGTTCTTGTTTTTCTACACATTGTTACATTTCTTCCCTGCCATATTAACCCCTAATTTTAGTCTGTCAGGGAGATGAATTTGAGATGGAGCTCCCATCTTCTTGACTGCACCACCCAATTAAAGCCTTCTTCATTGGGAACACTTGTCCTCTCAGTGATTGGCTTTCTGTGCAGTAAGCAGCAGGACCTAGATGAACCCCTTGGTGCTTTGGTAAGAATTGTGTATTATTAATTTTTGCTTATCTCCTGGGTAGATGTGATTTTTGTATAAGCAAAATATCAGCAAAACATTTGTCTGATGTTAATATGGCTACTAGATTTTCTGGTTAGTATTTTTCTGGAATCCTTTTTAGTTTTTAGCTTTCCATTCTTTAAATATAAAGAATCTTGTGGAGACAATAGAGGGGTTTTTTTTGTTTACTTTTTTTAGCCCACCAGAACAATCTCTGTCTTTATTTTAGCTCAATGTATTTGTACAAAAAGCATACTTGAATTATTTTAATCCATTATTATATTGTTCCATTGTTATTATATTTCTGTCTTTTTGAGGGCGAATTTAATTGATTTATACATATTGTGGTTCCTACATTTAGAACTTGCTTCTACTCTCTTACTTTGTGCTTTCTATTTGTTCTACTTTTTCTGTTTCTTTTTTCTCCTCTCGTGAGTTTCTTTACACAGTATTTGTTTACTCACTTGTTTTCTTATTTCATTTTTGCCTTTTACTAGATGAAAACGTATATACTCTTTTTTATGCTCTATTTTGATTCTCTTGTGATAGTAATAGTCTTAGTACTCTTACTTAACACCAAGATCTGAAATTTAATCATACATTAACTCCTCTTTCAAACAATACAAGTTTTAAGGACATTCCTCTTGCATTGACCTCCACTTTCTTCCACCAACTTAATAGAGTTGTTAAGTATGCATGATAAAGTTTCTAGAGTAGAAATAAAGTGGGTAACTTTCTCACCACTACATAGTGGAATGCATTTTATTTTGTTTTATTTTTTGAGACGTGTATTTTTTAAAATGTATTTGTGGGAACTATGCTTGCCTAACAGGAATCTACCTTCCTATAGAGAGATCTCTTTGTTTCTGCTAGGCACCTAAGGACACTATCAGTCTGAGACTACCTTAATCTAAGCTCAAAGCTTGAAATTCCCCAGACTATCACCATGATGGAAACAATAACAAGAGGATTTGTTTATTTCAGGTATATTCTTGTCCTCAGGACACAGTTACTCTGTCACCCAGGCTGCAGTGCACTGGCATGAATAGAGTTCACTGCAGCCTTGAATTCCTGGGCTCAAGGAATCTTCCTGCCTCAGTCTCCAAGTAGCTAGGACTACTCATATTTTATAGAGACGAAGTCTTGCTATGTTGCCCAGGCTTTTCTCAAACTTCTGGCCTCAAGTGATTCTACCATCTTGACCTCCCAAAGTGCTGGGATTACAGGCATAAGCCACTGTGCCTGGTCCCTGGCAGTCTTAATGTATTTTTTTTCCAAAATTTTCTGTTCTGTTCTTGCACTTTCTTTTCCAGATGAAATTTAGAATCTGATTAATTTTATAACAATTATCATTGGCTGTGGATTGGGATAACATTAAATTTGTGGCACATTTGAGGAGAATTGATATCTTCATACTACTGAGTTTTTTCATTAAGTCAGGAGGTATCCAATCTTTTGGCTTCCCTGGGCCACACTGGAAGAATTGTTTTGAGCCTCATGTAAAATACACTACCACTAATGATAGCTGATGAGCAAACAAAAAAAAAAAAATCACGAAAAAAGTCTCATAGTGTTTTAAGAAAGTTTACAAATTATTGTTGGGCCACATTCAAAGCTGTCCTGGGCCACATGTGAACTGCAGGCCTCAAGTTGGACAAGCTTGGTGCAAGTAGTATTACACTTGCTTTTCTTTTCTCTCCACCTTTTGTCTCTGCTTCTCTCTGCATGTCAGCTTTGTTATCTGCTAGTGCGTATCGTCCTCATATTCACAAAAGATATGTCAGCCCATTGCTTTCAGTTCACATCCTCCCAGTTTTACTACCAGAAAATGAAATTGTTCTTCTTCCTAGCTGCACTTCAATAAATCCTGGGTAGGACACTCTTTGGTCTGGATTGGTCATATACCTTCTTCCCACCAATCACAGTGGCCAGGAAGGTGGGGTAATGAGTCCAGTCAGGGGAGATAAACCATACCGTAATTTGAATAGAGACAATAATATAAAGAATTTTAAACTATAGCGGGGGATTGGAGTATTGAGCAAATATCTAGGAAGAAGGCAAGAAAACTCTAAATATATAAATAGTATGTATAAGGTGCAGGTACTACTCCTAGGGCTGAGATGGGGCACCCAAAGAGCTTCCCGTCATGTCCTCCCACCCCCTCAACTTCCCCCCATTCCCCTTCCCCCTCGTCATGGCTGAGCTCCAGCCCTTATTGGAGAGGGCATGGCCAGGGCTCACTGAATGCCTTGGAATCTATGATGCTTCACAGACCGGAAATCCACCCTCTGAGTGCTGGAAAGAAAGCAGTTCACTGGAGGCACCTGACAGGGCAGAGGTAGGGGTGTTGTTGCAGGAATTAGGCACTGGAGGAGCTGCATGTGTTGCAAGAATCAGATGCCAGAGAAGCTGCTCACGTTGCAGCAGCCACATGCACTTCAGAAACCCGCCTGACTACTCAGCTTCCATATGCACCTTTCCCCAACAAACAATACTATCTTCTTACAAGTGAAGTTTATGCTTTCCCCAAAATGAGGAAAGATAGTCCTGGGAGTAATTGTATCCATCACTGGCTATATTAATCAATCCTTGTAATCAATTCCACCAAATATTGTTGCCTAAAGACAAATAGTGAAGTTAACTTCTGTGGAAAGTTGCATTGTGGCCCCAAAAAGATCTGAGACTACCTTAATCTAAGCTCAAAGCTTGAAATTCCCCGTCCCGTCACCATGATTGGTGATGGTACCTGGGACTGGAACTCTATTTGGAAACAGTCTTGGAAGATGCTATTAAATCTTGAGATCAGCCAGGCACAGTGGCTCATGTCTGTAATCCCAGAACTTTGGAAGGCTGAGGCAATGGGTAGATCACTTGAGCTCACTAGTTCGAGACCAGCCTGGGCAATATAGTGAGGCTCCCATCTTTACAAAAAATACAAAAGTTAGCCAGGTATGATGGTGTACACTTGTGGTCCCAGCTACTGTGGAGGCTGAGGTGGGAAGACAGCTTGAGCACTGGAGGCAGAGGTTGCAGTGAGCCAAGATCGTGCCATTGCATTCTAGCCCGGGCGATAGAGCCAGACATTGTCTTAAAAAAAAAAAAAAATCTTGAGATCATCCTGGATTTGGAGTGGGTTCTGAATTAAAATATTGGTGTCCTTATTAAAGAAAGAAGAGAGGAATATGAGACACAGAGACACTCAGAGGAGAAAATGACGTGAAAATAAGGCAGAGATCAGAGTGATGCATGAAAATCCCAAGAAGGATGCCAAAGATTGCCAGGCAGCCACCAGGAACTAGGAAAAAGGCCTGGAACGCATTCTCCCTCGGAGCTCCTGAAAGAAACCAACCCTGCTAACGCCTTGATTTCAGATGTCTAGCCTCTAGAACTGTAAGAAAATAGATTTCTGTTTTAAGCTACCAAGTTTTTGGTAACTATTGTAGCAGCCCTAGGAAAATAACACAAGTGCCAACAGTTTGTATAAAAAATTAAAACAGGGAAGCAGTGAAAAGAAAATGGTTAGAAAATACAAATCAACACATGCATATAATAAGCCAATAGAAAATATGTAAAGTTACTGTAGTCCTCATTTCTATAATTGTTCACAAGTCTATAATTGATATCTACAACTTTCCCCCCACCTCTATTCATTCTGTATTTCCTCTGCCCTCAGCCAGAAACTCAGCTGGTCAGGATTCTTGATGGAGTGATCCAAACCTTCATTTCCAAAAGGTCTAAGTCCTCAAACACCCTACCTTTTATTTTCAGTTGCCGTGTTTTTCATTTATCTTAATATTGGACTGAGAGGATCCCTAGAGGATCCCCTGGGTTCTAGACCATACTCCTTGCTCCCATTGTCTAGAAGCTAGCCAATTTCCACTTAGTTATCAGGATCCATCACTCCAGCCAGTGGATTACCTCCTGTTTTGCCTTTTGCTTCAGTGGTATAAGGAAATGGTCAAGTGGTAGTCTCATAGTCTATCATGGCAAAACCATTGTTGCATCTCCTGATGGAAGCACTCTCCTCTTGGAGGCTGAGGTCTCTAAACCAGCAGAAGACAAGAGTTTCCAGGTAAGGAAGGAAAAATTCTGAGAGTAGGTGGTAATATAAAAAGACCTACTCTTACTGCCATAACTCGATTCAAATTATCTCGGCTATGAGAAAGACAGCAACATATAATGGTCTCTGACTCAAAACATATCATTTAAGACAGAATCTCATTTTCCAGGGTATTGTCTTCCAGCTAAGATCATAATTGAGTCTTCAGTAAGCCATTTCACCATTCAGTTATGCCAGCTGCTTCCAGGTGATGGTATATGTGGTAAGCCTCGTTAATTCTATTGGCATGGTCCATTGCTGCACTTTCTTTGCTGTGAAATGAGTTCCCTAATCAAACGCAATGCTGAGTAGAATGCACTGATGGGAGATAGGGCATTTTGTGAATTCACAGATAGTAGTTTTGGCAGAAGCATTATAAGCAGTAAAGGCAAAATTCATTTCCAAAATATGTGATTATTCCAATTAAGATGAATCATTGCTCCCTCTACGATGGAAGAAGTCCAATGTAATCAACCTGCCACCAGATGGCTGGTTCATTACCCCTGGGAATGGTGCCATATCAGGTACTCAGTGTTGTTCTCTGCTCTTGAAAGATTAACCAGTTGGCAGTAGTGCTAGCAAGGTAAACTTTGGATAGGGGAATTCCAAGTTGTTGAGCACATGCATAGTCTCCATCCCTACCACTATGGCCACTTTGTGCATAAGCCCACTGAGCAAGCACCTGCTGGCTGGGCAAATAGATGCTGACTGACATCCACAGAGTGTGCCATTTTGTCCACCTGATTATTAGGAGTCTCCTCAGCAATGGATACATTTACTGTAGCAGATACACTTCATAGTTTGTATACATTCAGTTAAGGCCTTGCAGATATCTGTTTCCCACACTTCCTTGTTGCCTATTTTTCAATGTCATTCTTTCCAAGTCACAGACTATCTATACAAATCATGAGCCAGTCCCATTCCGGTCATCTCTTGCTCCAGACATGCTGGGTAACAAATGTATTGTTTGAATTATGCCCACCTGGAGGAGTTTCCTTCACCACTGCCCTTCTGGGCGCCTAAGTAGGGCTGGGATAGCAACCTGCACTGCAGAAGATGGATTCTAGAGAGGCCTTCCACGCTGCAGGAGCCTGTCAGTGAAGCACGCTGGAACCAGAAAGTAAACCCTTTCCTATTTCAATGCCTCTCTAGCATTCTCTATGGACAGAACTTATCATTGTGTTAGGTAGACCTACCTACCACATAGAGAATGCTGAGAGAAGTAGTAGAAGACTATTTTAAGGGGTCAGATCCATCTATACAGAGCAAGAATGAAAAGTGAATTTGGAACCGAGAGGCAATTAATAAATTACAGCACAGGTACTATAGAGCTGGCTAGCTTAGGTCAAAAAACTACCTCTCTGTCAATCGCTGTGGCTATTGCAGCTCCCATTTGGTCTCTCATTAGACTGGGGATAGGCAGAGAAGAAAAGTAGTTCTCCCAAATTAAGAGGGAGAAGCACTTTCCCCAAAAGAAGAGAGGAGTTCTGGGCTAACAAAAATGTTCCCTACACTTCACCCTTTGACTGCTCAGTGCATGCATGAACAGACACACACACACACACACACACACACACACACACACACACACACACACACACATACCCTGGTTTCTCCATATCCAGTCCCTCCCTAGTGAGAGGAGAAAACTCAGTCACATCCCGATATTGAATCCAGCCTCAAATTCAGGATCTTTGAGTACTGTCAATCTTGATGAGGTCCAGATGTGGCTAAGTAATGAATAATGAATTTTTCCCCAGAGCACAAATGTATGTTAAAGATGTGGGGGGTGGGGGGCACTAGATAACAAAAACTGATGAGAAAACAGAAATAGGAAAAGCAACATACAATGGTTGTGAGCATATACCATATCCTGCTGGACAAAAGTAAGAAGAGTAAGAAGGACTTCACTTCTACGGCAAAGAATCAAGATCTCTGTCAGCCAAGCAAAGTGTCAAGATTTTCCTTGTCTCAAAGATCCTGCCTTAGAGGTGTAGTGAAAGGAATCCTGGCAGCCATTAGGTAGCCATCTTTCTACCAGGAATGGAGACTGGGACGTTGCCTTTAAGATAGTACAACAGTAGGTACCTTTTGCCAGGCTGAGGAGGAATTTCGGGCAATACCTTAGAACTTCACTTGGCTGCCAGTCAGTACCATTTGGGGAAATCCATTAGCTTGTTATGAGAAATTTCACTAAGACTTGAAGTTCAAATATGGACCCTGCCCTTCCTGTTTTAATCTCTTGAAAACTAGCCTGGCAGATCCATGAACTCTCCCTGGATAATGGCTTTTGTCATAGGCTCTCCAAGGGTGAGAAAGAGAACAGGCTGGGATTATGAAGCTAGGTTATTGTATTGGATGCCAGCCCTTAAGTTGTATACCACTCAACTGGTATAATGGGAGGAATTACCTTTTTCTATTGATAAGGAAGCATAGCAGAAGATATCTGGGAAGAATTCTGAGGAATGAAGCATCCATGACTCCATTGCTAATTCCTACTTAGTGTATTGACTTATGGATGGCAGAAAATTTCATTATTTCACTTGGCAGAGTAGATATTATCTGATCCTTAGGAATATATTCCTAAGGATAACTAAACCTCTAGTGAAAGAGCTCCCCAACAATGCTTTGTAATTTACATCTCACTATTGATGGTTTCTTTCAGAAAGGCCATGCTGAACTAGTTTGTTTATCTCACAGCACTGAAGCAAAATGTAGCCAACATATTTCAATAGCCTGTTTGTTTTGTTTTGTTTTTGCCAATTTCCCTAAAGTTAGAGTCTTACTGGGCATAACAAATAATCTACCAGTGTCTTTCAAAGTGTCTAGGGTGAAGAATCAATTTTTGGATGATTTTTAATTATCAACCCATTGCAGACAAATATTTTCATAAATATAAAACTCCATGCTTAGATAGCCCTCTGATGTCAAATTATTAAGTTTCCAAATCCTCCTCTCAATTTCTATATCTATTTCATTGTTGACTAGTAGAGCTTGCAGACTGGCTTTGGTCTGTACATCACATTTTTAGTAGCACCGATAAAACCAATAAAACTTGCTACTTTCCAAGCGTGGGATAGATGACTCCTCACTGTCCCCACCTCCTTTACTAAGCCAATTCTACATTTTAGGGTTGTGATGGATAATACTGAGTGTCAACTCGATTGGATTGTGATACCAAGTATTGATCCTGGGTGTGTCTGTGAGGGTGTTGCCAAAGGAGATTAACATTTGAGTCAGTGGGATGGGAAAGGTAGACTCACCTTTAATTTGAGTGGGCACCATCTAATCAGCTGCCAGTATGGCCAAGATATAAAAAGCAGGCAGAAAAACCTGAAAAGGCTAGACTGTCTTATAGTCTGCATCTCCCAGCCTACATCTTTCTCCCATGCTGGATGCTTCATGAATATCGAACTATAGGTTCTTCAGCTTTGGGACTCAGACTGGCTTCCTTGCTCCTCAGCTTGCAGACAGCCTATTGTAGGACCTTGTGATCATGTGAGTTAACTACTACTTAATAAACTTCCATATATATTTTATTAAGTAGTATATACATATATAACAGGATATATCTATCTATCCTAATAGATATATCCTATTACTTCTGTCCCTCTAGAAAACCTTAATACAAGGGTCAGCAATCACAATTCCCTATTTCTAGGTTATCAATTTCTGTACTGATCAATAGTTTTGGATAAGAACATATACTGCATATTCTAACTTTACAATGCATTGTCTCCTAGATGGCACCGGAATAATGGGTCACATTCTAAGAGTGGTGAAGCCCATGGCCTTTGGTTAGAAGAATGGTGTACGGGATAATGTGATAGGTCTATTATTTTGTATAAATTTAGAAGTACAAGTGCAGTTTTGATGCATGGATATATTGCGTAGTGGTCGAAATCTGGGCTTTTAGTGTTAACCATCACCCGAATAGTATAATAGGTCTATAATTAATAGGGAATAGTGCTTGCAGCAAAACCAAATCCAATTCCAGAATGAGGAACTAGTGTAGGGAAGCAAACTATTGGCTGATCCATGACAAAAGGGAGTCTAAAGTAATTGACATTCCTGCTTCTAGGTATTTGGCTGGTCCCCTTGAAGGAGAATGCCTCGTAACGACCTTAGAACTGGTCGCCATTGCTGTAACGTTGACTTTTCAGCAGTGGCAGTAGCCGCTGGAATACACAGTTTCCCCTGCCGTTTCCTTGGTAAATCATGTTACTTTCCAGCCTAAAACCCCACTTTCCCTAGCACTTGGAAGAAAGTCCAAACTCCTTCCACGGTCTACAAGGCACTGAAAGTTCAAGACCTGATTTCCCTCCAATTTCAATGGCTATCATTCTTCCGTTGCTCTGTTTCCTGATGCCCTAGCCACACTAATACCCCAGCACAGCAAGTACTCAGCGTATCTTGTTCCCTCTGCCTGGAACACTTTATATACATCCTTCCCACTCCCATCCCTTTTAGAAATTGGCTGAGACGTTACCTCCTAAAAGTCCTCTCCCCACCACCACACAGCCATTACTTTCTAACCCAGCCTCTTGTTCACTTTCTTCATTAAACCTGACCCAACTATAATTACTATCCCTTGAAAAATAAAGTAGTACAGAAATGAAAACAAACTCCATCATTCTACAGAGCTTTCAAATGCTCAGATGTTTCTGAACACTCAGAGGGGAAAGCAAAAAATCAAGAGGCATCCTTGGAGGTCTTGTAAATAATAAAATACCCAAATGGTTGCCTACTGCCAAAACCCCAAGAATTCAGCCCACGTCTTCTCTTTTAAAAAGGCAGTGGCATTTTCATTTTTTTCATCTGATTCCCACCAATCAGAGGCCAGGTACCCATGAACCCGGCTCGGCGTGATCTTTTAATAATTAAATCAGGGCTGCCATTGACCTCAACTAACGCCAGAGGCTTCTGACTGCAGCCGAGCTCTGGTGGAGAGGCCGATGCCGGCCTGAGAGTGGGAAGCGTGGGGCTGAGAGCCAGGGGCTTCCGCGCGGCGTGGCGGGGCCCTCTCAGGGCCGTTAGGCGATTTTCGCTCCCGCGGACAGCGCCTCTCAGGCCACCCCCGAGGGACCCCGAGGACGCACTCGGGCCCCAGCGCGACGGTTCAAACGGGCCAGTGTGTGCCCCCGGGGTCCCCCGGCCCCTGCAGCGCTACCTGGGCGCAGAGCCGCGGAGGGTCTCCGTTCCTAGACGTCCTCTTAACACCGGGCGGCCTGAGTCCTCGCCAGCATCCGCCCTCTCCCACCTCCCATCCTTCCTGGATCCGCCTCTCGGTTCCCGAGGGACAGTCCGGACCGCAAACCCACGTAGAGTAAGGAATGTGGAAGGAACAGACGACAGAAGTGGCAACGCTCCTGCGTTATCCCTCCGTCTCGCCACACCTTGTGCCTCCATCTCTCCCCGTTTCCTTCCCTCTGTCTGTCATCTGTCATCCCCTGTCGCTCTAAGACCAGGATTCCAGTTCGCCTAGTGAGGAATCTCACTAGGGGAATTTATCGCGGCATCATAAATTAACGGGTTCATTTTGACTGAAAAAGCGAAGGACTTTTTTCAGGCAGAAGACAAGTCTTGTCTGGTCGGTAAGGACTAGCTTCACCAATTATATAACGGGGGTGTGGGGAGAACCTTTTGTATAAATTTAATGAGCTAATGAGAAAGTTCTACGGTTTTGACAAAAAAGTCCACCTAAATATTCGGTTGTATGCCAGAAATTACTACACATGTTTAGATATCAACTAAAAATATACAAGGGATTCATGGTGTTTTCAGAACCCTTTCAAGCGGTTCTTAAACAAAAAAGTCTAGTCCGATGCCCATTAGCACCGCCCCCATCCCACCTCTCACCCCACGCCGCGCCCAGCGGGGTGGGCAGGAGGGGCCTGATTTGGGGACCAGGAAGGAGGAAAGAAGGGTGGGGGCGGGGGACGGGGAAAGTGACGGGAGCAGTGAGAGCCGGAAATGAGTGGCTAGCGAGGCACCCAGGAGCGCCCTGTCCGGCGGCGCTCTAGCCCACGCGCGCTGTCTCTATGCTACCCAGCGTCTCGTCTATTTATTGTCGCGGGGAAGCGGCGGCCGCCTCGCACCCGGAACAACAAAGCAAGGAAGACGGAGTCCGAGCCTCGGGGGCTCCTAGCAACGGGCCGGGGCGGGAGTTCCATGGAGACTGGGGAGCGCGCCCGTCTCATCCTCATCCTTGTCCTCCAGCTTCTCCTTCGCATCCGACGCAACCGGCAGCAGCGCTGCCGCCGCGTCCTCAGCCACCGCTCCCTCTTCCCACGGTAACCCCCTAGGCGACCCTGGACGCGGGGAGGGCGGGCGGCTGAGCGGCCTGAGCACCGGGTGCGGGGCGTCTTGGGCGCGGGGTGGGCATGTGCGGAGCCCGGGCCAGACTTGGGGTGGGATGTGTTGGGGGCGGGCGACTGGAGGGCAGCCGCTGAGGTGGGGGAAGCCGGTCCGGTGGCCGAGGGAGTGTTCAGTTCTGAAAAGGACCGGGCGATATTTGGCGATCTTGTTAGGGATAACGGGTTGGGGGTGGGGCGTCCGTACCTGGGAGCGTTATCGAACCTAGTGTAGGATAAAAAAAGAGGGTTTGTGTTTCGTTTAAGCCACCACTGGGAAAGACAGAGATTCCTCATCTGTCTCTGGAGTCATCACCCAGGGGAAGAGGGACCGGGCAAAGATGCTAGGGGTCCGTTGCTTCTCAGAAAACTTCCAGCGGCCTCTCTAGTAGCTCCCCAAAAGCGGCTTCGTCGGTTTCTGGTTCTGGCAATGCCGGCAGCCCCGCTTTATTTTATTATTATTTTTGACCAAAATTAGGATTGATGGAGAAGGATCTAGAACTGAAGAACAGAAAATGAATTGTGGGTAGGGCTAAGCAGGGATGAGAGTCGGGATAAGTGATAAAAATAGCCAATAAAAGCCCTAAAAGTAAATCTAATAGGGCATGAGGGCTTAAAAAGAAAATCTCTCCTGCCGAGATGTGCATCTGCAGGCTCTGTCAATGTGCTCACTGCAATAAGACTCAAACTGCAGTCAGTCCACATCTGTGAGCTCTCTGACTGCATCTGTCACCTGCAGTTCCAAAGCGACACTGGCAGTAAGTGCATGAGCTTCCGTATCTAGGGTTTAGAACAGTGCCTTAAAACTGTGACTCAAGAAAAGGGAGTAAGCTTGGTGGTGTGTGTGTGTGTGTGTGTGTTTAAGCAATGTGGATTCTCTGGGAAAATTTAAAAGGAGACATATGAGAAGATTCAGCCATCCTGGCATAATTTCGCAGTCTCTTTGAGAAAATGGCAGTTCATTCCAATTGAGAAGTGACTGTTAACACTATCTGGCTGAAAGGCTTATTCACAGTTTGGTATGCCCAGTGAAATACCAGTTTATGTTATCTCTTTAGTCTTACATCACAAGCTGCTTAATGGTTTTATACTTTTCAAAATCATTTTAGGTGAGTAAATGAGGTTTTCCTGTAGCACAATGAAAAGGCCACATATACATATAAAGTTCTTTATGTAAAGTTGAAGATTAAATATGGAAATAAAACTGATAAATCATAGGAGCAATTAGGTCAACCACAGCTTCTGGTTGTCCCCCACCCCTTTTGTTAAACCTGACTTCTCTTAAGCAAAAAGGTGTCATCCTTTCCCCAGCCTCCTCTTTACATACCCTCTGCCCTCAAAATCAGTATCAGAAACTAGTGACCTACTACTGTGTGCCCTTGATTGGGTTGGCTTATTCCTGAATGAGGGCTAGCCAGAATATAGTTTTAACTCAGGCGTTTTCATCTTAAGCTTTTAATATGGAATTGAGATCCAGTGTCTGTTAAAGGAATTTCATTCATGTGTAAAGAATTGGACAGGATGGAAAGTGTGAACACTGGGAAACTTAAGTTGCATTTTAAGACTCTAAGAAGAAAAAGATAGATTAATGAATCAAAGACTGTTGCTTAATCTTTGTAGCAGTTCTATGAAAGATATGCTGGGATAACCATATTTGAGGCTGTGGATGTTGAGTCCTGGGATTATCTTTGTGCATATGAGACTTGACAAAGTGTCCCTCAACCTTAGGGCTGCCATCAGACTCACTTGACCTAGACCTTGTTTGCCGTTGTCTGTCTCTTCATTGTTTGAGTGAGGGTCAAGCCCTAGCTTCCACCTTTATGAGCAATCCAGTGTCTGCTTTCCCTGCCCTCCTACGCCCCAATACTCCCAACTTTGGTGGTGGTTTAGTTACTCTCTTTTCTTAATCATGTCCCAATCAAAAATGATTTTTTATGCTGTATCATTTCTGTTTCTTACGGCATTTTCAACGTGTCTTTCGCCTGCATATGCGTTTCATTAATGGGATTTTATCTGTTGCATTTTCCTTCTGTACCCCTCCTCTTTATTTGGAAAATTGAAGTTGTCATGTTGGATTTTCTGTATTCATTTTGAATTAACTGTTGGTTGTGAATACAACAGGTTAAGAGCCTGTGCTGAAACTCAAGAGCTTATATTAAATTTTTGAACTTAGCAGAATGAAAGACATTAGAAGTCCAAATGGTAATACAGTAATTGTTGACGGTCACTTTTAAAAAAAGTATTGCAGAGCCTGTTGTGTGTTTTAAATTGAACCTTAGATTTTCATGATTCTTATTCTAAAAAAATTATTCTTAAAATCAATCTTGACTGAAATTATATTCTGCCAAATTTGAGGGAACTACTTATACTGATTTCCCCAAGTTATTCTTAACATAGAAAATTGTCACATCAACATTTTTGTGGATGAACACATATAGAATGCAGAATTTGCTATGAAGTAGAACAAATACTTAGGAAACGTATAGCTGAATGTTTTTGGAGAGAGTTCTTCTCGTGGACGTGGCACGTTATTTAAAAATCAGAAAATATTGTATAATCTAGTTGAGTGAACATGAGGACTGGTTTTAGATGAAGGGGACCAGTAATAACCTAGGTGATTGATTTCCTTGTGTTTCATCATAGACCATGTTTTGAAATTATTGCTATAAAATACAGACGTTGCAGCTGATTTTTAGAAGAATTTGTAGTAGAATGTTTCCACATTGTCTCTGAGTTAAAATCTCTGGTGTTTTCAAATTTTAGCTGTATTGTGACATTCGAACTAATAACAATTCCCTGAAACTTACATCCATTTTGTTGCACCTTTTGTATGCCTGGTGTCGTGTCAGGTGTGCAAAGCTGGATGAAAGAGATATTTCCCTTCAGGTGCTTTTTGTGCACTTGTAGATAGCACAGAAATGTCCTATGTGTGTAACAAAACGTGACACGCACAGATATGAATTTTAAATTCTTTATTACATACTGCCTGGTACTGTCGTTATTGGTGAATGGACTTCATCATACCTGCTAAATTAGAAGTTTCTTGAGGATCAGGAGTATGAGTTGCCATCATATTGTATGTTCCTGCCCTGTGTGTGTATTTTGAAGATTATCTTGTTAACAGAAGGAGATACATGTTTGTTTATTTCACTTCAAGAGCTTAGCTAGTGGATGAAGGGAACCTTTTTGAAATCTAATTCTTGATGCCTAAAATTTCAACTTTGTATTCTGGCTGTGGACATGCAAATTATAAGCAATGACACTTTCTCAAGTATGATTAGAGCCTTCTTCTAACCAATTCAAACAATAAAGATAATGATGGACTACCTTCACTTGAGTAGACACGATATTTGCTCTTGTCACGTGGCTACCACTTTGGGAAATTTCAAAAGGATGAGAGACAGTATACATATCTAAGGTTTTTCCAGGCTACGTAGACAGATTTGATTTTTGTATTATTAACCAGTCAGTCTTTTTCTTTAGAAGACAGATGGAGTTTGTGTGTTTGTATAGTTGCGAAAAAGCAAGATTCCGGAAGTATGTCTTTAGTGGAAAGGAATCAGGTCACGTCAGAAATTCTACTCATCTGTGACTAAAGGGGGATAAAGTTGAGAATTTGGTTTAAATGGCCGGTTTTGTGGGTTGAAGCATTCTGCTATGGATCCCATTAAATGTTAAAAAAAAAAAAAAAAGAAAACCTCAATAGGGTGATTTCTGGGGCAGTTCAGATGTGCCTTTATGTGGGAGTGAATAATGAAACTGTTTAAAATTTCACCAAAAAGTACAGCACAGAAGATTGGCTGTTGGTTACTTTTACCATCCATTAATAAAAAAATACTGAAAACCAGATTTTTGAACTGGTTTTAAGGACAGAGTTTTCTTAGGACATACGTGGATGACTTCAGCATTGAATTGCGCTTAGCACAAGATAGACATCTGTGTGTAGACATTGGCCCACGGTATGTTTTTGTTTTTTAACTCACTAGATAGCACCTAAGTCTTAAAAGCAGTAAAAAAATTTGTTACTATTAATAAAATGGTTCCCATTCCCGCTCCTGATAAATTGCAAGTATTTTCATTGTGAGATGAGTTTTGATGAGAATCACTTACTTTTCCTTGAGATTGGGGTTGGTACAACACTTAAAGAGTACAGACTCTGGGTGCAGGCTGCCTGTGTTCAGCATCATGGCTGTGCTTTTAATTAATGGCATGGCCTTAAATATTAAAGAGCTTTCTCACTGCCCTGAGGCCCAGTTTCCTCTTCTGTACTAGGGGGTTAGTACTACTACTACCTTACAGGGTTGCTGTGAGAATTAAGCGTAAAGCACTTAGAACTTTAGTTAAAAGCTTAAAAAAGTGTTAGCAGGTGCTAGTAGTAGTGGCACTGGATAGTATATTAAAGGTGAACTGTTGGACCACTTGGATGCTTTGTTTCTTTGGTTGAGAGGCTTTCTACTAGAGCATTGAAATTCTTTTTATTTCTGATCACTAACTATTGGACTCATCTCTGCTATTAGGATTTAGGAGGGGGAAGTACTTTTCTTAAGTTTTGAATTGTCACACAGGCATCTGGTTATCACCGATGGCAGATGGACTAAGTAAAGAGAGACATCTCTGTTTCTTGGAAAAGGAAGGCCAACAAAGCCTGGGCTGGCACCGTGTTGCAGCTATTGAAATACTGTTTCCCTGTGGACTTGACTTGTTTAGCTGTATGATACTTCTGAATAAAAGGAATAGACCCCAATGGTTTCATTTAACAGAATTAGGCTTTCTTTAGAAGGCACCATTTTTTACTTGTATAATCTTAGTTGATGGTAAATTTGAAACTTGTTAGTATCAGTGTAAAGCCATGTATTGTGAGCTTTCTGTGCCACTATAAATGTTCTAATAGTAGCTTTTTTTGTAATTTTAGTGGTAGCTAAAATTGCTGCTCTGCTGCAATAATTCAAGTGGCTCAAGAATGACTTCGTAGGATTGCAAAATTGTTTGTTTATGGTAAGGCTAAAAACAAATACTGAAGCTACCTAATCAGGAAAATAATTTGATAATTAGAGTTTTGTTTAGGCTGCTGCTGAAATAGCTAACTTTAAAAAGTGAAGACCAAATGTTTTAGTTTAGTTGTGTGGACATTGGAAACTGCTGACTAAAAATAAATGTTTCTGCCTAAACAAAGTGAATTGCAGACTGTTCTTTCCTATTCTGGCTAATATCCGGGTCTTGATTTTTAGTTGAAATCTATTTTTATAAAATATATACTATAGAGGTTTATATAAAATATATTATTAAAAGCATATTTTGCTTTAAATGTGCAGGGTAAAGTGTTATAATTCCTTCTTCCATGTTGTGCTGGTTTTATTTGTTTCAGCTGGTTTTTATAAGCTTCCACACACTAAGGAGGTTGGCAAATATGCTTGTATTTAGAGGTGTGACTTTTGTTTTCCTGTTTAAGAGAGGAAAGGATCGTGACTGTTGCACCAAATAGACAGAGATATATATTTCCTTTAGTTTTAGATACCCTGAGGACTGTGCTGGGAAATTTTTTTTCGTTTGAGACAGACTCTCACTCTGTCACCCAGACTGGAGTGCAGTGGTGGCGTCTCAGCTCATTGCAACTTCCACTTCCCAGATCCAAGTGATTCTTGTGCCTCAGCCACCCAAGTAGCTGGGATTACAGGCATGCACCACCACGCCTTGCTAATTTTTATATTTTTAGCAGAGGTGGGGTTTCCCCACGTTGACCAGGCTGGCCTCGAACTTCTGGCCTCAGTGGTCTGCCCGTCTTGGGCCTCCCAGAGTACTGGGATTATGCGCAATGGGCACAAGCCACCATGTCTGGCCTGTGTTAGGAAATTTTTAGGAAAACAAGTTGCCAAGGTTATCAGTACTGTAGTCCACAATAAAACTTGCCTGTTTTGAGACAAAATTCTGTCTAACATATTGTTAATATTTCTCTAATGTTCTTTCTTTCTTTTGTTTTTGTTTTTGTTGTTGTTTTGTCTGTTTCGGAGATGGAGTCTTGCTCTGTTGCCCAGGCTGGAGTGTAGTAGCGCGATCTCGGCTCACTGCAACCTCCATCTTCTGGGTTCAAGCGATTCTCCTGCCTCAGCCTCCTGAGTAATTGGGATTACAGGCACACAGCACCACACCTGGCCATTTTTTTTTTTGTATTTTTTGTAGAGATGGGGTTTTAGCACATTGACCAGGCTGGTCTTGAACTTTTGACCTCAGGTGGTCCCTCCACCTCAGCCTCGCAATGTTGGAATTACAGGCGTGAGCCTCTGCACCCGACCACCTGGTGTTCTTTCTGTCACACTCTTTTTCAGGGACAGATGTTGCTGTTTTTCAGATATGAACATACTAAAGTCAATGTGTAACCCAAAAGTGCAAATATGAAGATGGAGATTTGATTTATGACTGTGGACAGCATTTATAGAGCCTGTTACTGTTTGAAACTCAGTTAACAAACTTGAAGCTTTTGTGGAACAAGAACCACCCCATCCTTTTTAATTTGTCAGATACTTCTGGTGAGCCACAAGTGTTTTTCCTCTCACCTACTTATGGCTGCAGTGTGTTCCTTGGGCATTTCCAGTGACTTGTGTGCATGTACAACCTAGGAAAGTTGTAATGAGCATACTTTAATTGCTTGTGGGTTGACCACATTCCAGGATCTTTGCTAGTTACAGATTAGGGTGGTTGCAGGGATCACAAACAACCATATTGAAGGCACAATGACTAATTCATTAGACCTTCCTCAGCAGAAATTAGCGTGCTAATCTTAAAGGTACTCTATTCTTTACTCTTCTTTTGTAGGGAGGTGGTGGGGGGAGGCCTTCAGTAAGGGATGCTGAGTGGCTCGACAGATTAAAAGCTATATTGCTAATGGAATCTGTAGGTCCCAGGATAGCAGAGAAAGCCTTTGGCTGACAGCTTTTTTTCTTTTTTTAATTTTAAGAAATTCAACACTACTCCTTGGCTGTGACCAGTAATCTTGAAACTTCCACTTCAGTGTGCAGTACAAAACAACTTGGATAATTATTTAATTTGTCTGTACATTTAGAATATGTGCCTCTTGATTTATTCTTTCTAGGCCCTTGGTTTTGGCCTCTTAAAATTAGAAGAGTTTCAAATGCCTGAAGCCATATTCCGAATTTGTTTGTCTTGGTTATATACTTTTGCTTTCTCTTTGGGAATAGAGGAAAAATGGCTTTGTCATCACACCTTGTTTAACTGAATGGTTGATATCTTGAAAGTGGCATTCTCTGATGACCAGCTGTAGTGGAATTACCTATAGGCTATAGAACATGGGTGAGTTAGAATCCTTGGGGATGAAGTAAAGGCGATAGTAACTTTCAGAGGATGAGAAAATGGAATATAAAAAAATGCTGAAGGTCAGTAGGTGTGTTTCAATTAAAATAATTCTTTTCTTACATCTGAAATCTATTTTGTATTTGTAAAAGCTCCTGGAACACAGTTGCTCTTCAGGATTTGGGGGTCTGGCCTAAAATGATTAGTAACTTGTTAAGTGTAGAAGCACTAAGTATAACAGACCAGAAAGTGAAATAAGGTAAGAATAGGATACTGTTGGAGAACTTGAGTTGGTTGAGGCTACTCAGATTCTTATTGCTGTAGTGAAAGATATCTACTCTTTACACTTACCTGCCCCCGACGCCACAAACCATTTTCTCAGTTGTTCTTAAGGTATTCATGTAATTCGTCAAGTTTTTATTGAGTTTAGGACCAAATGCCAGCAACTGAGCCAAGTTCTAAAGACACATATTTAAATTAAACGGTTATCTTCAAGGAACTTGGTGTCTGCAAGTTCAGTAAACACTTATAACACCAACAGTACCATTCATTTACTGTGCCCTCTGCAGGGTTGCTCTTCTCCCAGTGTTTCATATGGCTGGCTACTTCTTATCCTTCTTATCCTTTAAGATCTCGTTTTAAGATTCTTTATTTATTTATTTATTTTTGAGATGGAGTCGCACTCTGTCTCCAGGCTGGAGTGCAGTGGCACAATCTCGGCTCACTGCAACCTCCGCCTGCCGAGTTGAAGCCCCAGGAGGGTAGCTGGGATTGCAGGCGCACACCACCATGCCCGGCTAATTTTTGTGTTTAGTAGAGATGGGTTTCACCATGTTGGTCGGGCTGGTCTTGAATTCCTGACCTCGTGATGCGTGCGCCTTGGCCTCCCAAAGTGCTGGGGTTACAGGTGTGAGCCACTGCACTCAGCCAAGAATTATTTCTTATCTCTTAGAAAGTTGAAAGACCTTACCTGGATCATTCCTCCTGAAGTTTCTCTTTCGTTATCTCGTTTCCTTTATAACACAGATCACATTCTCTTGATTATTTTGTCAACCTATTTGTTGTCTTTTTCTTCCACTGAAATACAACTGCCATGAGAGTTCCTTGCCTCACCATTTTGTTCTGAGCTATATTCCCATTGTCTACCCGCAGAGCTTGGTTCACGTGAGTTGCATACAAAATATGCAATTATGCGTAAAAGTTTCCTAGTTGAAGGAGTGCCTAAAGGACAATTTAGGCAGCTATAAAACCAGGAAACGGTCTGTTACTGGAAGAGGAATGTTGTAAAGCTGAGAATGTTAAGGTGTGTTGGAAGTGGAAGGGTTAGGTTATATAAGGAAGATCGGGGGTGGGAAGTCCACTGCATTCCAAGGCAAGCAGATGAGATTCTGTTTTTCATTCTAAGAGAGCCAAGAGATGTTTGATAGGGAGACAATTAGGAAGATAATCCTGGTAGCTATTTGGTAGATGGATTAGAGCATGGAGAATGCAAGCAGAGAGTTCCATTAAAAGCCTGTAGCCATAATGACATGTGAGCTGGCCTAAAGTAAAACATTGTTGCTTTGGATGCAGAAAAGAAGCTAGATTAAAAGTTAACTGAGCAGAGAAGGATGAGAGATGAAGGATGATTCTGAAATTTCTGGTTCAGGTGAGCGAGTGTTAATTGTGACTCACTCCATTCACAAAATTACAAGGAGATCAAGATTTTTTGAGGTGCTTAATGAGTTTTGTTTGGATGTGTTGATTTTAATAGATATGCCTAATAGATGATTGGGAATATGGATTCAGATATCTGATAGGTCAGGATTGATGTAGGAGCCATCCATAAGCTCATAATAGCAACTGAGGCCTGGAAAGTTTAAAGAGGAAAAGGATTTCAGGCAGTGGTTTATAACCTTTAGCAATCTTAAACCCACTGGTAATATGAAAAAAACAATGGCCTGCTCAGGTACACATACAGATTAGTGTGTATGCAATTTCAGGGGGTTCCTAACCTCTGGAACCTGTTGTTGAGCTTTTCAGGGTCTGGCATGGGTTTCAGTTAAGAACTTCTGATTTGAGGAACAGAGAAGTATTTGAGATGGGGAGGGAATTCAATAAAGCTTCCTCAGAAGCCAGGGATAGGACATGGCAAGGGAGCAGTTGAAGAATCAGAGATTCCCAGTGCTTTATGCTCTAGAGTAGGAGGGAGTTTCAAGTGTGCCATTGAATTCAGCAATGAGCCATTCATTTGTAACATTTTGTACTGTGTAGAGGCAGAAGACAGATTATGCCGGTTTAGAGCATGAAATGGAGTTTGGGAAACAAGGGATGGTAAACAGAGTGTAGAAGTCTTAATGTTCTCTGATAAACAGTACTGATAGAAGAGTAGAGCCCTTTTTAAGGACTTACAGAAAGGGAAATTCTATTATTTTATTTGCCTCTGATGGTGTTTCAACCCAGTGGTTCTCAACCGACTACCCATTAGAAACATCTTGGAAATGTTTTCAAAATTAGGGCCCTGTCATGGTCAGTTAAATCTGTATCTGTGAAGTTTGAGCATCTTCATGGTTATTATCTTGTTTCTGTTGTTTTGTCTTTTTGTCTTTTTATTTATTTGTTTAAGGCATAGTCTCACTCTGTAGCCCAGACTGGAGTGCAGTGGTGTGATCATAACTCACTGCAGCCTTGACCTCCCAGGCTCAATCCTCTTGCCTCAGCCTCCTGAGTAGCTGGGCTTATAGGCACACACCACCACATCTGGCTAATTTTTTTTTTTTTTTTTTTGCCGAGACAGAGTCTCGCCATGTTGCTCAGTCTGGTGTCTAACTCCTGGGCTCAAGCCACCTGCCCACCTTGGCTTCCCAAAGTGCTGGGATTACAGGCATGAGTCCACCAGGCCTGGCCTTGTCTTTTTCTTAATAGTTAAGAACTGGCCGGGTGTGGTGGCTCACGCCTGTAATCCCAGCGTTTCGGGAGGCTCAGGCGGGTGGATCACAAGGTCAGGAGATCAAGACCATCCTGGCTAACATGGTGAAACCCCGTCTCTACTAAAAAT
>NW_012119376.1:11376226-11385585 GCF_000951035.1 Colobus angolensis palliatus | reverse complement strand
CATGTGCTTATATGAGCATAGGAAAAATCAGTTATCACTGTTAGGATTATGGGTGACTATTTTCTTTTTCTTTTTCTTTTCTTTTTTTTTTTTTTTGAGACATAGTCTAACTTTGTCACCAGGCTGGAGTGTAGTGACTCAATCTCAGCTCACTGCAGCCTCCGTCTCCTGGGTTCAAGTGATTCTCCTGCCTCAGCCTCCCAAGTAGCTGGGACTACAGGCGCTTACCACCACGCCCAGCTAATTTTTGTATTTTTAGTAGAGATGGGATTTCACTGTGTTAACCAGGATGGTCTCGATCTCTTGACCTCATGATCCGCCTGGCCAGGTGACTGTTTGAGTATTTCTTATGTAGTCAGTAAATGACATGCTGTCTTCCTTAAATCTTGTATATTTAGACAATTTATCTGAAATATTAAGAAGTCTATCCAAAATAAAACTTGCTTTTGTGTAATAAGGAATCAAATGCCAAATTTCTTATCTTTGAGTTTAAATTTCCAAATGTAAGGTCGTAGTCAGTAAAATACACTTTTTTCCTTTATCCACAATAGTATATTAGTTAATATTATTGTTAGCATTGACTAATACATTACTTTAATAGAGCATATCAAAATTTGTAAGTTTTTTTCCTTCAAAACAATCATGAGAGGTAAATGGTATTGTGTTTTACAAATGAGAACAGGAGCAGTTCAGAACTAGTCCACTGTCTTGTAGCTTCCATTACAATTCATGTCTACTGTCTTAGCATCCAAGTGTTTTTTTTGTTTTGTTTTGTTTCTGTTGAGGCGGAATCTCACTCTGTCGCCCAGGCTGGAGTGCAGTGGCACAATCTCTGCTCACTGCAACCTCCACCTCTTGGGTTCAAGCAATTCTCTTCCCTCAGCCTTCCCAATAGCTGGGACTACAGGCGCCCACCACCACGCCTGGCTAATTTTTGTATTTTTAGTAAAGACAAGGTTTCACCAGGTTGGTCTCAAACTCCTGACCTCAAATGATCCACCCACTTTGACCTCCCAGAATGCCGAGATTACAGGTGTGAGCCACCGTGCCCAGCCAGCATCCAGGTTTTCTTACTTTATAGATATATTTTGGTATTCGTCGAAACAGTGAAAATATTAAGTAGGCTACTGTTTAAACATTATTAAGATGAGCTAGGTTTTCAATTATATCTTCTTATATTGCAAAATATTTCATTTTTTCGGCCAGAACTTTTGCATGAGAGTGTAAACCATTGAACTTATCTTTTCTTAAGCAGTCATTCAGAAAATCAGTATCATTTAAATCTTTCCCCATCATCTTTTAAACACCATTACAAATAATGTCATGGACTGAAGCAAAAAATACCCCCTTTTTTTTTTTTAGTAAGTAGATGCTGGCAACCTCAGAGTTGTTGACTAATTTCCATTAAAAAACCAGTACCTTGTAGCTTTCTTAATGTAGATTTTTTTAACCATAATTCACTTTGATAAAAAATTATTCACATGAATGCTACCTGCTTAACAGTCTTCAGACTGAGTATCTTGATTGAGTCTCATAGATGGTAGGTAGACATATGTAATGAAGATACTTTCACTTTCTGTTTAACTTAATGTAATGATGATTTTTGTACATCAAATACTTTTGCTTTCACTTAAGCATTTGTTAAATGTTATACGGGTGGTATAGTATACAGTCTTTTTCTTTGGAAGATACAAGGTTTTTTTATGGCCAGGCAAACTGTTGGTAAAATTTTCTTCATGTGGCTAGACTACAAAAATGCCAACCCTGTGGACTGACTCCTAAAGTATAAGCTCTTGGGCCAGACACAAAAATGTCCTCATGATAGAATGTCATCCTGCCCAACAAGTTCAAGGTTTTCAACTGTTAGACCTTAGTGCATCTAACTCTCTCCCATTACTGCCCCTTTGAACACAAATGCATGCTGAAGGGAAAGTGGGGAGTTCAGAATTGATGATAATTTATCTAAACTAACAGAATAATTCTAGAATTAAAATGGAAATTTACTGTATAATTCCTACGTTTGTCTAGAATGTATCTTCATCTAATATGTTAGACTCCTGGGATTTTAGAATTAGATGGGAATCTTAAAAACCATCAGTCTAGTCTCATCTTTCATCTAATGGAAGACTTGTTTTGTGCCACTCCTAACTGTTGGTTAATTATCTAGCTCTACCTTCCCTTTCTGGACACGTATCTTCTGGAGAGCCCAACACTCTGCAGTGTAAGTGTGTGGTTTTTTTGTGTGGCTTCATGAGATCTTTCTTGTGACCTCAATTGACTCTGTCAGTTTTCTTTTTTCTTCAGTTATTTGAGAACAACTACTCTTTTTCCATTCTTATGCTAAATGTCCTAAGATTTTCTTCACACAGCTCACTGTTTTTATATCTCACACCATCATACTTTCCTTTGGATATTTGGAAATAGTATCTTTAATAATTTGATATATTCTGGATATTGCAGATATTTTAATAGCAAAGGCTATTACTTCCTTTGGTCTGGACACTCTTATCTAACCTAGGTTTATGTGAGTATGTGTTTGTTTAAGTAATACAGTACATTTTGAACCCCATGTTGTCTTAACCTTTTATTAAATAAAGTCCTAATCTTAAACAGCTGTTAGAAATTATTGTGGCAACTTGTAGGCAGAAATGTGGAGAGACTAGTGTAATAAACACTCATATATCTGTCACCAAGGTTCTTTTTTTATTATTATTATTATTTTGCTGTATTTTTTTGAGACAGCGTCTCACTCTGTCACCCAGGCTGGAATGCTGTGGCGCCATCATAGCTTATTGCAGCCTCAACCTCCCAGATTCAATCCACCTCAGTCTCCCAAGTAGCTGGAACCACAGGCGTGCACCACTATACCTGGCTAATTTTAAAATTTGTTGTAGAAATTGAGTCTCTCTGTGTTGCCCAAGCTGGTTTTTTATTTTTTAATTGACACATGATTGTACATATTGTACACATTTATGAGGTACAAATTTGTTGTATAGTGATCATATCAGGGTAGGGCATCTATCACCTCATGCATTTATCATTTCTTTGTGTCAAGAACAGTCAAAAGTCTCTCTTCCAGCTATTTTATGATATACAAGACTTACTGTTCACCATAGTCACCCTACTGTGCAATAGAACAACGTATCTTATTCCTCCTATCCAGTTGTAAATTTATATCCATTGACCAGCCTCCCTTTATTCTCATCCTCTTCTCCTCAGTCTCTGTTAATCACTCTTCTACTTTCTGCTTCTATGATAGCACCTTTTTTTTTTTTTTTTTTTTTTTAAAGATTCCACATATGAGTGAGATCATGAGGAATTTGTCTTTCTGTGTCTGGCTTGGTTTATTTAACATCATGTCCTCCAGGTTCACTAATGTCACAAATGACAAGATTTCATTATTTCTTACAGCTGATTATTCACATTTTCTTTATCCATTCTTCCATTGTTGAACACTTAGATTGATTCCATATCTTGGCTGTTATAAGTAGTGCTGCAGTAAATAGCAAAGTGCAGAGATCTCTTCAACATCCTGATTTCATTTTCTTTGGATATGTATTCAGTAGTGGGATTACTGGATCATGTGGTAGTTCTGTTTTTAATTTTCTGAGGAACCTTTGTACTGTTTTCTATAGTGGCTGTATGAGTTTACTCTTCTGCCAACAGTGTGTAAAGTATTCCCTTTTCTTCACATCCTCATCAATACATAGGTGTTTTTGTTGTTGTTTGTTTTTTTTATAATAGCCATTCTACCTGGAGTGAGGTGGTATCTCATTGTGGTTTTGATTTGCGTTTTCCTTATGATAAGTGATGTTGAACATTTTTTCATATACCTGTTGGCCATTGGTGTAATTTCTTTTGAGAAATGTCTGTTAAGGTGTTTTGCTTATTTTTTAATCAGATTATTTGTTTCTTTTGTTGAGTTGGTTGAATTTCTTACATGTATTCTGGATATAATCTCTTACCAGATACATAATTTGCACATATTTTCTCCTGTTCTGTGGGTTGGCTTTTCACCCTGCTAATAATTTCCTGTGCTGTGCAGAAGCTTTTTAGTTTGATGTAATCTCTGTCATCTTGATCTAATAATCGTTAAGAGGTGAAGCAGTAATACAGTATTTTTTGGTCCTAAAATACTATGATAACTACTATCCAAGTCTGTGCTGTATCTTAGAATAGATTATCCAAATTTGTTTGATGGCAAGATTCCGGACATCAAGAGTCTTCTGAAATTGTATCTCATTGTATTTGTTACTGAGTTCAAACAGTGAAAGATTTTAAAGTTAAATTGCAGATACGACATTCCCCCAAGTATTTGAGTGTACATCTCTAAAAAAAGTCTGTCTACGTAACCACTCTGTTTTCTCTTCTAAAAAATTAACAGTAATTTCATAATTTCATGTCACTCAAATCTATTCAGATCCACTCAAATCATTCAAATTTCTCTCAAATATCTTTTATACTGATTTGTTAAAACCAGGATCCAATCAAGGACCATGTTATACAGACATTTTGTCATTTAAATTAAAAATGTGAGTCTTATATTTATCAGTGATAAACTTTATTTTCTTGGTAGTACCTCTTTGGGCTTGTCCGGTAATCAGCAAACTTTTTCTTAAAGGGCCAGAGAGTAAATATTTTAGGCTTGTGGTTCATTTGGTTCTTGTCACAACTACTCAGTTGTGCTGCGTAGTCATTATGGAAACACATGGGCATGGCTGTGTTCCAATAAAACTTTTGCAAAACAGGGAAAACAGGCACTGGCCCATTGGCTGTAGTGTGCTGACCCTTGCCTAACCCATTATGATCTTGGTTCCCCCCCCCCCCGTAACTGTTCTCAAGTTTTGCATCAATTCA
This sequence comes from Colobus angolensis palliatus, assembly GCF_000951035.1. NCBI lineage: Eukaryota > Metazoa > Chordata > Mammalia > Primates > Cercopithecidae > Colobus > Colobus angolensis. The sequence goes on along the minus strand of NW_012119376.1, from coordinate 11,380,728 downwards.
TTAAATAATACAATTAACATTCAACTATTGGTGAATCTGTCTGTCAGTAATAGCCACCATTTAATGAACACATACTGTATGCTATATACTTGGCATAGATAATAATATTTAATCCTTAAAAGCACCCTGGGAGGTACAGGTGATATTTGCACCAATTTATAGATGAGAAAATGAAGATTTAGAGAGCAGTTAAGTGGCCCAGTGTCACATAACAATGGGAACACTAGGTCAGAGCCCTCTGTTATAAGGCTTATTTTATACTATCAAACAGATACAAAAGAACATCTTTCTAAAAGGCAAATGTTAGCTTTTCTTCATCTTGATCCTAGGCATGTGTTGAGAGACTGTCAAGTAATGTATTGGGATTGGGACACAAAATGTCTGTTTCCTAATCTACTATTTTGGGAGCTTTATAAAGGATATGAGGTTACTTTGTATGGTGTGTCTTTCTTTTAGAAAAGAGCTATCTCTAGGAGACCATGTGGGTTCATATTGTGTTTGCAAATTGGTCTATTATCAGTCCTTCCCTGCTTCTGCCATTTCTCAGATCATAGATGGTAATTTTGTGGTTAGAACCTTGAGGCGCATTCCTCTGTATCCTCAGCTTCAACTTGAGTCCACTTTAAGTAGCTAGATTCTTCTTTTCTATATTCTCAGGTTTATTTATTCTTTTGTCTTTCAGTTAGATTTTAGATTTATTTTTGCTTCGTGTTTATGACAGGGTTTATTGTGGCCTTTCAGTTTAAATATCTTTCCTGGTGTGGAAACTTTTAAATGTGGTAGTCTTTGATGCAATTTGTTGTAAAAGCCAGAAGGTGGCGATGTCTTCCAGTTAAGGTTTCAATTCCTTATAGTTGCTGGAGTCATGTTTTTGAATACCACTAGAAAGAGGACCAAAAATACAGATGATGTGTTTTCTTTGTTTTTTTTTTTTTTTTGAGACAGAGTCTTGCTCTGTCGCCCAGGCTGGAGTGCAGTGCCACCATCTCGGCTCCCTGCAAGCTCCGTCTCCCGGGTTCATGCCATTCTCCCGCCTCAGCCTCCCAAGTAGCTGGGACTGCAGGCGCCCGCCACCACTTCTGGCTAATTTTTTGTATTTTTAGTAGAGATGGGGGTTCACCGTGTTAGCCAGGATGGTCTCGATCTCCTGACCTCGTGATCCGCCCGCCTTGGCCTCCTAAAGTGCTGGGATTATAGACGTGAGCCACCGCCCCGGCTGAACTCTGTTTTGTTTTCCCAAGTAGCTGATTTCATAATCTGACCTTCCTTTTCTTAAAATGGCATTTGTGTATGACATAGACCTTAAACAGGTTGTCTATGCTAGAGCATTTTATATGAGGGGTAACCCTGTAAAAACAGTTGAAACTATCAAAAGAGGAAGTTTCACCTGTGTATTTTCCCCATGCAGTGCTTTCTCTTGATTAAATTCTTGATGAGTTATCAGTGCTTCAAGTTTGAGCCCTGCATTCACACCCTTGAAATAAATCAGAATATAGAGAAGCTTGATCTTGATGCCTGCCAATTCTGACGCCAACTTATGAGAAGATTTATTCAGTGGTTTAGCTACCGTAGTGAATTAACATTTACACTTGCAAATTAAAATAATCTTTTAAAAATTAGGCTGTTTTGTTAGCATTAATTTAACGGCTACATTAGTCTTACAGATTTATAGTCACTTATAGGTAGCTTAGGACAGATATCAAACTTCTCTGTAAAGAAATGAAACTTTTTAGCTTTTGAAATTATAGTCCATAATATGGGAAGTAGGGACATGTAAGACCTGCTCAAGAAAGCAAATACCTTACGATTTAAATGAAATGAACAGCATAAACTTGTATCACAGTTTAATATCCAAACCCATTATGCTTCTCATTTTCCTGCTTGTTTGCAGGTACCTAATGAAGTAAAATTTAGCGTAATATCTATTTCATAACGTGTAGTAGATTTGGTCAGTCTTTTCCTGTTTCCTTCACCACCTTCCCTGTCCCCACTCCCCTCAGCACCACCAAAAAAGAACCCCATGATCAACAGCTATTTGCGTTGATTTGATGGTTTTGTTATTGTTGGAGTTTTGTGTTTTTTTTTATTATTCACTGTTAAATTTAGTGCTTTTTTTAGTACTCATTTCACTAAATAGATACATCAAAGTTGTATTCTTTATTTTTACCACTTGCTTTTAAACTTGAAGGAGTACGATTTGTTTTTGTGTTCCAAAGCTTGAGGACTGCAGTGAGTAGCTAGAAATCCTTTCCATTTGTGAACATTTCTCCGTCCATAGAAGATGAAGAAAGGAGATATAATAATAGTAACAATAAAACAGCTACATTTGAATGCTTATCATGTGCAAGTACTGTGCCAAGCACTTTATATGAAATTTAATTTTCACAACACTGTGATGGGTTCTGTTTATCTGCCTTATTTTACAGAGGAGGATATTGAGGCACAAAGGTGTTAACTTATCCACAGTCATATGACTAGTAAGTGGTAGAGTCTAGATTTAACCCAGGCATTCTGCTGAGCTCTTCAACTTGAGAGGGAGACAGAAAGAGAATACAGAGAGTGTGTGTGTGTGTCATGTGGGTGTGTGAGTAAACATTGCTTTTTAATAACCTCAAGCTTACAGTTAAACTCCACAGACATTTTACTGAATGTGTATGGTGCATTGGGAACTGTGCCTAGGCTGGGGTACAGAAATAAGATTTGATCATGCGTCCGAGGAGCTTATTGTCTACCAAGGAGACTACAAATAGGAGAGATTTCACTGTAGTTTGTAGTGTGGAAAATTGCTGTGATAGAAGTATGTATAGTAACATTACCATTGACCGAATGGGACTCAGAATAGGGACACTCTAGGTTAGTATTGAGGATCAGGTTTCTGAGTTCCTTTGATTTTTAAATTTCACCCATGATGGTTTTAATTACCTTTTGTACTAGGATTTCCAAATTTTCATTTCCAGTCTTAACCTAGACATGTCCTGAGCAATGGACTTTTAGCTGATTAACTGCTCCGTATCTCCTCTTGGATGTCTCACAAGTTCCTTCAGTTCAAAATGTCCAAAACAGAATTGTTAACCCCTCCTACTTTTCTCATCTGCCCTGCAAGCCTGCCCTTTCTCCAGTGTTTACTATCTTAGTAAATAGGCCACAAACCTGCAGTCATTCTCCATCTCCCTATCAATCACAAAATTCTGTTCACTCTAGCTCCAAAAACTCTCTCTCTTCTGTCTACTACTTTGCATTTTTAAACAGTACTACCACTGTGTTCCTGCTGTCATCTTGCCTGGACTGCTGTGCTAGACCCCCTTACCCATTCTTCTCTTTCAGTCCATCCTCCCATTGCAGAGTGGTGGTGATAGATTTTTATAATGCAAATATGTGATGTCAGTCTTGCTTCTCTTTTAGCTAACCATTACTTTTGAGATAAACATGAAAATTGTGAACATGGCATAGAAGGCATGATTTGACCCCTCACTGCATCTCTACCTAGTCTTATGCCACTTTCCTTTTCGCTTTTCCCACCGTGGCCATGCCGATTCTTTCTTCAGGCCTGAGCAGTTCATACTCTTAACTCAGCTGAGAACATCTGCTGTTTCCTGAACCAAGTCTATTCACTACCAGGTCCCTATCCCCTAGTATGGGTCTTAATGCTTAGATTTCCAGTTCATTGTTATAGAATTGATTGAATGAAGGTGATGCTGAGCTATAGAACAAGTGGGAGTGTATCACATGTAGAAGTGGGCATAAATTGTTTTCAGCAGAATGAATTAGATTAAGCAGGCAAAAGGTGAATATTCGTTACATATTAGAGCTTCCATAAATCAACAAGAAATCTTAGAAGGAAAATGAACAGAAGCTAGGAGGCAGCTAACAAAGAAATACAAATGGTTAGTAATATAGTCATGCATCACTTAATGACAAGGATGTGTTCTGAGAAGTGAGTTTTTTGTCATCACATGAACATCATAGAGTATGCTTATATAAACCCAGATGGTAGAATCTACACACCTAGGCAATATGGTATAGCCTATTGCTTGTAGGCAGTGAACCTATACAGCATGTTTCTTTACTGAGTACTGTAGGCAGTTGTAACATAATGGTAAGTATTGGGGTATCTAAACATAGAAAAGGTGTAGTAGAATACAATATTATAATATTATGGACCACGGTTGTATATGGGTCTGTTATTGACCAAAACATTGTTAGGCAGCACATGACTGACTGTATTTGAAAAGTTCACCCTCATTAGTATTCAGGGAAAATCAATTAATTCAGTATTGCTGCTTTTCATATCTCAGGTTGTCCAAGATTTTTATAAAATCCTTTGGTGACTAGGTAAGACAGCGTGTGCATATGATCCCAATCATGTTGCATATGCACAGATAAATATATGGATTTAGAGCTTAGAACCATGTGCTTATATGAGCATAGGAAAAATCAGTTATCACTGTTAGGATTATGGGTGACTATTTTCTTTTTCTTTTTCTTTTCTTTTTTTTTTTTTT
>NW_012119376.1:11375404-11376176 GCF_000951035.1 Colobus angolensis palliatus | reverse complement strand
CCCAGCGTTTCGGGAGGCTCAGGCGGGTGGATCACAAGGTCAGGAGATCAAGACCATCCTGGCTAACATGGTGAAACCCCGTCTCTACTAAAAATCCAAAAAAAAAAAAAAGCCGGACATGGTGGCGGGCGCCTGTAGTCCCAGCTACTCGGGAGGCTGAGGCAGGAGAATGGCGTGAACCCGGGAGGTGGAGGTTGCCCTGAGCCGAGATAGCACCACTGTACTCCAGCCTGGGCAACAGAGCGAGACTCCGTCTCAAAAAAAAAAAAAAAGAACCAATGTTCCAATCAGAAAACTTCCTTATCACTCTTGTGTTCTGTGTAAGAGCCCATTCTTTTATTTGTATATTATCATTAAATTACTCACCCTCCTGTTGTTTTAGTGTTCTTGACTTCCTCACAGACCGTAATTTCAGGTTTTAAAAATATATAGCTTTCTTCTGATCTCTAGCCAAGTTCTCTGTGTTTATCTTTTTTGAGTGACGTACCCTTCAAGCAGTTACTCAGATCTGACAAGTTCTGAGTAAAATAAGAAATTCCTAATGGTTCTTACATGTGGAAAGAGTGTTCATTATGTAATCATGTTTGTTTTGTTTAAGTATATTTTTTACTGTTTTTTAAACCAGAAATATTTGAACTCTGTTTTTTTTTTTTTTTTTTTTTTGAGACAGAGTCTCACTGTCGCCCAGGCTGGAGTGCAGTGCCACCATCTCGGCTCCCTGCAAGCTCCGTCTCCCGGGTTCATGCCATTCTCCCGCCTCAGCCTCCCAAGT
>NW_012119376.1:11364449-11375305 GCF_000951035.1 Colobus angolensis palliatus | reverse complement strand
GCCAGGATGGTCTCAATCTCTTGACCTCATGATCCGCCCATCTCGGCCTCCCAAAGTGCTGGGATTACAGGCTTGAGCCACCGCGCCCGGCCGATGTGTTCTTGTACACAAAATCATTGAGTGGGGAAGAATTTGCTTTAAATTCTATGATGCATTTTAATAGAAGGCTAGAAATATGCCACTTCCTGAAGGGAAGACAGCTACAGTTTTGAAGTTTGCCTTTTTTATAAGAAAATATTTGATAAATCACACTAAGCCATTTCCTTGAGAAACAGGACAAAACACCTGATCAAGCTATGTCTTAATATTAGACCTTGGGCAGTGGGCAAATAATTGGTATTTGTATTTAAATCAAAATGGGAACAACTATTTTTTTATATTAAACTATATATAATATTTATTTGTTTGTTTTTTTTATTTTAAAAGATCCAGACCTTACCAAAAAAAAAAGTCACCCTGCTGTGCCAATTCTCTGAATAGAACAGTTGTTAACATTTTGGCATATGTAACTATGTAAGTGCATATGTAGATTCATAAGCCAAAATGAACTCATAATTAGACATATAATTTTTTCTGCTCTCACAAACATTATGGACCTCTGTCTACATCTCTACATCTATCTAGTTTTATAATTTATAAATTCCATTTAGTAGTCTATTATATAAGACTGTACTGTACTTTATTTAACTAGTTCCTTTTCATTGGATGTGCAGGTTGTTTCAGTCATAAATGAAATTGCCGTATGTCATCTTATTATACTTTGGTCAGTTCAGTTATTTCTTTTTTCTTTTTTTTTTTGAGATGGAGTCTCGCTCTGTCACCCAGGTTGGAGTGCAGTGGCGTGATCTCACCTCACTGCAACCTCCGCCTCCTGGGTTCAAGCAATTCTCCTTCCTCAGCCTCCTGAGTAGCTGGGATTACAGGCATGCACTACCACGCCCAGCTGATTTTTGTATTTTTAGACAGGGTGTCACCATGTTGGTCAGGCTGGTCTCAAACTCCTGACCTTGTGATCCGCCCACCTCGGCCTCCCAAAGGGCCAAGATTACAGGCGTGAGCCAGCGTGCCCAACCAAGTTCAGTTATTTCTTATCGTTACTCGTTGACTGTAGTTCCACATATATTCAACTGAATACACATGGCCCAGAGTATCTCCTATAGAAAGTCTTTGTACCAGACTATAAGAGAACACTGATTTACTCACACTTTCAACACCGTTTGATATTTGCCAATATAAGTAAGTGGTGTCTTATTCTTTTAAGTTAGCATTTTTTCAGTTACTAGTAAATGCAGAGAACTGCTAAATAAATTATTCGTCTAAGAAAAAATGAATTTTAATATCATTAGAATTAAGGGATAATGAAAACACATATCCAACTTCAGTCACAGCTAAGGCACTGGGTTATAGTTGTCTTAAATGTTTATACAAGAAAAGACAGTTAAAAACTAAAGTGTTCAGTATTCAACTTAAATACTTTCATGTAAGAAATTAGAAAAAGAATATATTAAATCTGTAGAAGGAAGGAAACAATGGACATGGGCAAAAAATTCAATAGAGAGGATCAGCTACTGATAGTTTGTTCTGGGAAGAAACCAAAGTGGAAAAGTAAGATTGACAAGAGCAATAAAAAACAGGAATTAATGATACTGCAATGAAAAAAGGGTAAGTGGCTACAACAGAGACTTTAAAAGATTATTAAGACAACCATGAAGAATTGTATGCCCAGTAAATTTTAAAATATAGAAGAAATGGAAAATTTAATTTAGCAAAATAGACTTGAAGAAAACAGAGACATTAATTATTTTAACACTCTTAAAAATTTTAATTCAATCTAATTTAAAAATTAGAAATTGTCTTTAAGAAATTATCAAACAACAAACAGTTCCAGTTAATTTTCAGGTAACATCTGCTAACCTGTCTCCCAGAGAATTAAAAAAGAAAGAAAAAAGAAACCACCTTAAATTGTGTAATGAGTCTAGTATAATAACCTTGATGCTCAAACCAGATAAGGACAATACAAGAAAGGAAGAGTATAAGCTAATTCTACCCAATAACTAAATGAAGTATTAGCAAACCAGATTCATCAATAATCTTTTAAAAATCAAGAATTAGTTGGATTTAGGGATATAACAGTGTATATGTATAATAAGTTTAAGAGAAACATGAGAATGATAAGACTGCAATTAAAAGTGAGGCTTTCTCTGGAGGGAAAGGTGAGGAGGATGTTATTTGGAAGAACTGCATGGGGAGGCATCAGTTGTATTGTAATGTTTACTTTTTAAGCGGAATGATGGGTACATAGAAGTTCATTGTGTTCTTTTTGCCTTTTTGTGTATCTTAAATATATGGTACTGCCATGGTTATCAGGCTTAATAGCCTTGTGAGTTTAAATGTTGCTTTCAAATGCTGTATTTTTGGTGGAGTTGCTTAAACACATTCCCCTTGGAATCTATACAACCAGTTAAAAAATCCTTCGTAAACCACCATGAAATATAATGAAGTATACTGTATATGCATTTTCATGAATGTTGTGTCAAAGGTCTTGTAGGAAAAAAAAGATCGTTAACTCTTTTGCATTCAGTGAAAATAGGTGGCTTTGGAAATAGTTTCAGCCTTGCTAACAGTTTTTTTTTTTTTTTCATGCTTAGAATTAAAAGAAATAATTTGGAATTGTAGGTAGATGAGAAATTTAATATAGTTAGGAGTTTGAAATGTTGGATTTCATAGCATTCATACGTCAAATAATTGAACATTTACAATGTGTTAGATACGATGTTGAGCCATGGGAATATATAGACCGATAAAACAGTCTTTCACCTCAAGAAGCTTAGAATTTAGTAGGGGAAATAGGTGATTCTGATGTTTAAGTGTAGGTGCCATCATAGTCATAAACAATTTGGAATATTTATTCCCTTCTGGGAATTAGTTTCCATCTTTCCTTCAGCTGTTTTGTTTTTCTTGTTTTAATTTAAACAAAGTGGTGTGTGTGTGTTTTCAAGAATAACCTAAGCCTCTGAACTACTAATACTTAGTCAGATAGACCTGTTTAACTCATCGATAAATTATGTCACTACTCTTAAAAAAATACAAGGGACCTGTTAGGCAGTCACATGCTTTGTAGAAATTGAGATTTGTCGGCCTGGTGTGGTGACTCACTCCTGTAATCCCAGCGCTTTGGGAGACTGAGACAGGTGGCTCACGAGGTCAAGACTTCAAGAGCAACCTGGCCAAGATGGTGAAACCCTGTCTCTACTAAAAGTACAAAAATTAGCTGGGCATGGTGGAGGGCGCCTGAGGCTGAGGCAGAGAATTGCTTGAACCCGGGAGGCGGATTTTGCAGTGAGCCAAGATTGTGTCACAGCACTCCAGCCTGGGCGACAGAGCGAGACTTGGTCTCAAAAAAAAAAAAAGAAATTGAGATTTGTCTGTTTCATTGGGCTGTCATTCTGATTATCCTATTGAAAAGGGATATAGTATGTTTAGCTTTAAAAACTAAATCTTTGTTAATATCCAGTTCTGTTCTCTTGTTCTGCAAGACAGATGAACTGATTGCAAGTGGGCCTTTTTTCATGCTTTGAAAAATGTGGTCTCTCATGTGGGTTGCGTCTTTTAAAAAAGTGTTGACTTTTTATGTTGCATCTTTAATTGAAAACTTCTTATTAAAGCAATCTTTTCTGAGCCTGCTTGTCAGGTTACTCATATTATAAAATATGAATACTATGTAACTTATGATGAACTATTCCCATGACCTTATTTTTAAAATTCGAGTTGCTGAAATGCTGAAAAATCATCAATTTTGAATTAATTTCAAGGCTCCTTTTTTGCATTCACACAGATTTGCTTTACCCTTTTTTTCTTGACTTAGTTTTACTTATATCATCCTTAGTGTTGTCCCCTCAGGCAGAACTCAAAAGAGTAAATTCAGAGTAGAGTAGAACTCAAAGTAGTAAATCTGAGTCCATTTGTTTTCTCCTGTTTATATAAAAACAAGTAAAATAGTAAATTTGATAGTTGATTCGCATGAGGTTTCTTCTTAAGTAGTTGCCTTGCGGTAGCTTATCCTCAAGGGATGTGCAACAGTTAGGATTAGGTTTGGCTGTGTATCACAGAAATCCAACATGAGGGAAACTGATTTTTCTCTCATCCTCATGAGGTCTAGAATTAAGAAGAACAGGGATAATAAGGAGATTCACAGCATCAGGGACCCAGGCTGCTTCTATCTTGTTCTACCATCCTCATCCTCATTGTCTCGTGGTGCAAAACTGGCTACTTGAACTCTAGCTTTCACATCCAACCTCTAGACAGCAAGAATGAAAAAGGGCAGAAAGGCAAAGGAGCCCTTGCTGGCTTAGTTGGTGGCTCTAAGTAGACTTCCCAGAAGGTACATACAATTTTATTTTATGTCTCATTGACCAGAACATATTCAGGTGGCCAGTTGGCTATACCAGTTGTTGCCAGGGAGCTTGACGTCTATAGTATTTTATTTCTGCCACATTGTACCCAGCTCAACATCTGAGCTCTGGTCATTATGAAGGCAGGGTGGAATGGATGTTGGGGTAAGCAGCCAGGAGCCTAGCAGAAAACCTGCTGCTGTCCAGATGGCTTAGTAACTGGGCTCTGTTGTAATCATGGGAAGTAGTGCTAAGAAATCCTCTGATCTGCCTGTTGATTTGAACTGATTTCATCAATACTTACGGTCATTTACTGTTACAATGTCCTAGATATATATACTAATTACTTTTCATACATTATATAACTTTCACAACACTGCTCTGTGGTAGGCATGATCTATTCCATGTTACATATGAGAACACTGAGACACAGGTTACATAACTTGCCCAAGTTCTGATAGCTAGTAAGTGGTGAGTCAGACATTGCGCATGCTTAAGACCAATGGTAATAAACTGGCCCTGTGCCTCTGCTTTTTCATCTGTCTGCCTATATATCTATCCATCAGTTCCTGTTGTCACCCCTGCCTCACTCCTCATACATAAAAATTATTTGAGGTAGCTCAAACATGCACGAAAGCAAAAAAACAAAAAGATACACAGATTGAAGGGAATATGGGAATATAAGAGTGAAAAAATATAATGAAGTTGAGGTACAATTGATACACAGAATTGAATGCCATATGGTCCTATAGAGGTGTCAGAAGTCTTGGTCTGGTTTGCCACTGTGTTCTATCAGAAACTGAAAGGCAGAGAAACAAGACCTTCTTTATTTAGACTCTTGGCCCCTTCACTGTTTTAGTTATATATTACGAATCCTTATTATAAAGAATACTAGTTTTTTACATTGTGGCTGCAAGGAATTTTAAAGACAACTATAGTATGTTTTTACTATTTTCTGATCTTTTTGTGAGTTAAGCCAAATTGCCATTGTTTATTTTTTGACGTGTGAAAACGCAAAGAGAGAATTTTTTTAGCTGGGTCATGGGTCACATACTTAGTAAAAACTGGGGCTTGTTTGTTTGTGTAAATCGTACGAGTCTGGGCAAATATATGTTGGGAGATTCTGATCTTGATAAAAATGGTATTATGCAAATTATTTGATAGAGCTCCTCCTGTACACCCAAGTTTGCAAACTCCTTGAGGACAAAAGACTTTGCCTTAATCATTTTTTTGCCTCCGTTATCTTCAGTCTTTAGGTGTTCAGAAAGAAAATAATGAATGAATGGTTAGTAATGAGAAAATTCTATTAGTAAATGTTATTCATATTTTTGCTGCTTTAAACTTAAGTCAGTTACTCTGCTTGAAATAGAAGTATGTCATATTTTTTATAGTGCCAGCAAGTTGCATGAGATGGGTTATATGCCACTAAGGGTTAGACATTGGGACCAGAATCCAACCCTTGAACGTGGTGCGTTTGGGGAGTTGTCATTACTGTGATACACCTGGAACGTAGTGTTTGTAGAGGGGAATAGCAGAAGATGAGTCTGGCAAGCTCCTGGCAAGTAAAAGTTACTTTTTAATTTAAGGAATGAAAGTTAGGCCTAGATTTTGAAGTATATTAGATGTCATGTTAGCTTTTTAAAAAATGACATTTTTAGTGGGGAGAAGAAAGGACATGATTTGGTTGGCTGGTTGGTTTGTTAATGTTTGTTTTGACCAAGTCTCATTCTGTCGCCCAGGCCGGAATGTAGTGGTGCGATCTCGGCTCACTGCAGCCTCCGCCTCCCGGTTTCAAGTGATTCTCCCGCCTCAGACTCCCTAGTTGCTGGTATTACAGACATGCACCACCATGCCCGGCTAATTTTTGTGTTTTTAGTAGAGACCAGGTTTCACTATGTTGGCCAGTCTGGTCTCAAACTCCTGACCTCAGATGATCTAACTACCTTGGCCTCCCAAAGTGCTAGGATCACAGACGGGGGCTACTGTGCCCAGCCAGGGACATGATTTGATTCTAGTAACATCTGAAAAATAAATAATATAGATTCATTTTTTACATTTCAATTTGAAGATTATTTGTGAAAAGTGAATTAACAGAACATTTAAGTTTAATGGCTTTATTTTGTTTTATTTCTCAGGATGTGATCTTCGTGGTGGAAAGCTAAATTTTAAAACCACCCCAATGGATGCAGACAGCGATGTTGCATTGGACATTCTAATTACAAATGTAGTCTGTGTTTTTAGAACAAGATGCCATTTAAACTTAAGGAAGATTGCTTTGGAAGGAGCAAATGTAATTTATAAACGTGATGTTGGAGTAAGTATCTGAGTTTTCGTATTTGTACTACATAGCCTAATTTTATAGTTCTATGAGTGATACTAAAATGTATTCATTCTACAGATAATTTATGAGCACCTTACCATGTGCTGGTTGTCCTGGATACAGAAGTGAGCCCTGTAAAGGCAATCCCTCCTCTCATGGAGGTGCAAGCTTTTGTACATAGAGTGCTGGTACCTGAATCAGCAAAGAACTCATTGGTTACAGAGACATTTTATTGTTCTCTCAATTTATTTTAACTGAAGAAAGGGACCTTTATATTCTCACATGTACCTATTAAAATGTAATTATATTTGAATGATGCCTTCATATATATTATAATTTTTATAGTATTTTAATTATCATATTCTTCTTTAACAAAGGTAGATGGTTTTCTTTCATAACAAACTGCTGAAAATAATATGATTTATATCTTGACCTGGACATCTTGAATTTTAGTTTTTGATAAACCTGTAATATTTTAAAGCCTGAATATTAATAAGTAATAATAAAACCTTAGTGTTTTGAAATTAACATTATAAAAGACATTGGACGTCATTATAAACCAAAGATTGATGAGATGGATATGTATTTTATACATTTATTATGAAAATTAAGAATGTATCTCAAGGCTCTGTTTAGCTTTAAAAATTAGATGCCAGGATACCTATGTAAATTGTAATTAATTCTTTTTTGTGTATGTGTGAGACGGAGTCTCGCTCTTTCACCAGGCTGGAGTGCAGTGTAGTGGCACAATCACGGCTCACTGCAACGTCTGCCTCCTGGGTTCAAGCAATTCTCCTGCCTCAGCCTCCCGAGTAGCTGGGACTACAGGTGCACACCACCACACCTGGCTAATTTTTGTATTTTTAGTAGAGATGGGGTTTCACCATGTTGGCCAGGATGGTCTCAATCTCTTGACCTCATGATCCACCCACCTCAGCCTCCCAAAGTGCTGGGATTATAGGCGTGAGCCACCATGCCTGGCCGTCATTAATTCGTAGTACTAGAAACTAAGTAAAGATGAATTAAATTCAATTAAAATTTTCAGTGACCAACAAAGATTTTCAAGTTTGTCAGCAATCCCATCTTTCCTTTAGAAAAGTAATCAATATGTCTGCTCAAAAGTTTAGAGAGGAATGTGCCTAACACTGCTTTGGTACTTCACCATGACATATGGAAAGGAAATAGTTTTTTTAAGGAAGATTAATTGAAAAATCTGAGATGATAGATAAGCTGGTGGCGGTGAGAGACAATTAAATGTGGAATAAACTCAGTCAAGTGTTTCTCAGTCACTTGTATATGAAATTTTATGATGTATTTTAGTTCAAATTTTATCTTGATCTTTGGTAAATTTTAAGTCTGCCCAGATTTAATAGCTTTCTAGTTTGATAATATGGCATGTGACAGAGAATGAAGAACACAAAATGTAATGAAAATTTTAAGCAGAAACATCTGATTCATTTATATGTTAGTCAGTGAGCATTTATGTCTTTCTTATGTAGAATGGGCATCTAACAAATATTTCCATTAATGAAAAGTTGGAATGAAAATTTAAATTTGCATATTTTCTTGGTGCTTAGTCCTTGACCTGTTGATACACACTCTGTAGTTATTTCATTCTAACCCATAGCTTTAAATGCCTTCCAAAGCTAATGAATTTCTAATTACATCTCCAGCTCCAACATTTCTCCTTTATTCAAGATGCCCATGTTGAACTAGAGTATGTAATAAGCATCTCAACTCTAGGATGCAATATAAAGTAGTGATGGGTACCATGAAGCAGCAGAAAGCAGAGTTAGGAATTAGAAAGCGATAAAGTGATGGGTGTTTCAGGGAAAATGGTTAGGGAGGGCCTCTCTTCAGATAGTGACATCTGGTAAGAGACCTGAATGAAGTGAGAATATTGAGGGGATACTATTCCAAATGAAAGCAACAGCTACTGCAAAGCTTCTGAGGCATGAACAGATTTGGTGTGTGTGAGGAGCCATGCAAGTTCCAGTTATGTGACTGGAGTGGAATGAGAGTTGAATTGTTTATGTACTTGGAGTACATTGATTTCAAGTATATAGAGTGAGAGATTTCTATACACCTTGTATTTTTAATTAATCAAATGTCTTTTTGGATTAATATGTTCTTTGTGTTCAGTATTGTACTTGATTTCAAAATGAGTGATTTGGAGAGCAGTTATTGCAGTCTTGGATAAGCTTGGAGAGTAGTATTTGGACATTAATATGACTATATAGAACAGAACCATAAGTGAAAAATAATGCTTATGAGGTAATCAGATTTTTTTTTCCCCCAGAAAGTATTAATGAAGCTTAGAAAACCTAGAATTACAGCTACAATTTGGTCCTCAGGAAAAATTATTTGCACTGGAGCAACAAGGTAAATGCTACTTGGGTTTTTTATTTTAATTTTTTACTTTTTCCCTCATGGAACGGACATTTTCCTAGACTTAACAGCAAAATCATATGTAAAGTTTGTTATGTTCCTCAGTATAAAATTTATTTCCTGTGTAACTGATAATCTTTTTCTTTCCTTAAAACCATAGTGAAGAAGAAGCTAAATTTGGTGCCAGACGCTTAGCCCGCAGTCTGCAGAAACTAGGTTTTCAGGTAACATTTTCAAACAGTATCTAAACTATAAATATTTAAGGATTTATTTTTGTAGAATTAAAAATTGTAATAGACTCAAGAAATCACTATACATACTATTCTTATGATTGAACTTTTTCTAGGTTTTTTAATACTGCCCTTCCGTATGAAAATTTGTAGCAAAATTTGGCCATGTGGGTATTTGTAAAGGATCCTAGCTTTTTCCCTGATTCCTTTCCCATAAAGAGACTTGTTTCCTCACAAGTTAATTTCCTTTTCAACTCTAAGTTTTTTCACCTCTGATGTACACAAACAAAATCGTTTTTGGTTATCTCAAGAATGCCAGGTCAGAGTGGTGAATAGAGAATGGCAGAGGCCCGTTGACATGGACACACCAGCTGGCAGGCTCTCACACTTGTAACGTGACTGTTACCGGCATGTCAGCCTCATCACTATAACTTGATAGAGGTATACCTTTGAATAAAATGATTGCATATTATGGACTTGCTAGGTCACTTGCAAATGATGAATAAATGAAAGATAAAGATGAGAATGGTCCCTGAAGATGAGGGCAAGGCTGTCTGGGATTGAGACAAGTTTGTAGAAGTGGGGATAGGAAGTTACGTTTCCCTCTGATGACTCAGTCTCTCTGAAGTAGAGGGTGATAGGAAGAGACTGAATGGCTGGTGGGGAGTGGGGGTTGGTGCTTGAGGGAGGGTGGCAGTAGAGAGAGTCTTGAGTTGTACCGTGATTTGAGAGTGCTGCCACTTTGCAGTTTCCTGGCTTTGCGCAACTGCTGTGTGCAAGGCTGAGTTGAAGGATAGTTAGCTTACCCAAAATTGTGGTTTTAGGAGGAATGTTTGAAAAGATGAGATGAAACAGTTGAAGATGTTGGTAGGAGTGACCAAAGTTATTAAGGTTAAGAGCATTATTTTCGGCCTTGGAACTTCTTTTAGTGTAACATTAGAAGTGTTGAGAGAAATCCCAGTTAGTTAAAAACAATTTTATCACTCTATCCCCAGAAAGAAAATAAACATCTAACTAATATTATCACAGAAATGTCATTTTGCCTTATTGCATATGAGAAAAACATCTGACTTTTGGAGCCCAGTGTACACTCTATTTACTGACTTTCTAAAGTGACATGTTTTCCATTTTTACTCTAGCAGGATGAACTGGACTTACATTTTTTCCCTCACTATTCTCTGTCCTTTCTCAGTGGTTTTAAATATTTCACTTAAAAGTATTAAGAAATTAAACATGTGATTAGAAAGACCCATACTGTTTTAATCATGCAAATACCTCTGGTTTTATTTTTTTAATGAAGTTTTTGGGCTTTTTAAAAAATTGAATTAAAGCTTTCAATGCTACACAACTTACAGTACTAAACATACACTTAAAGTGTTTTTGTTTTATCTTGTTTGCTCTTGGTTTTTTTTTTTTTCTTTCTTTCTTTCTTTATTTATTTATTTTTATTATTATTATACTTTAAGTTCTAGGGTACATGTGCATAACGTGCAGGTTTGTTACATATGTATACTTGTGCCATGTTGG
>NW_012119376.1:11351786-11364376 GCF_000951035.1 Colobus angolensis palliatus | reverse complement strand
ATGATAGGCCCCGATCGTGGTTATTAAGGATTGCCATGATGAGCAGATTTTTTTGTTTGTTTGTTTCAAAATAAATTTATTGAGTTTTACTTCTCTCCTAAAGGTAATATTTACAGATTTTAAGGTTGTTAATGTTCTGGCAGTGTGTAACATGCCATTTGAAATCCGTTTGCCAGAATTCACAAAGAACAATAGACCTCATGCCAGGTAAGTCTTTGAAGCAATTTATCTTGATATATTACCAAATTTGAAATTACTAGTCAGGGTGTAAATATTTATATTAATTGTGGCTTCTTTCGTATAGTTACGAACCTGAACTTCATCCTGCTGTGTGCTATCGGATAAAATCTCTAAGAGCTACGTTACAGATTTTTTCAACAGGAAGTATCACAGTAACAGGTATTCTATGATATTGAAACCAAACTTGTAAATTATGGATTGAATGATACAAGATGCTTATACCAAGATAGAAATAATGTCTGATTTGTTCCTTTCAGTTACTTCTGCCCTTTAAGAGGAACCGGTCTCCTGACTTTTAACACTGTAGATTTACTTTACCTACTTTTGTACTATTTATGAATGTTAACACATACTATTTTGTGTCTTTTTTCACTCAGCATTATCTTAGTGAGTTTCATCTATATTATGTTCTGTGTAGTGGTATATATCATTCATTCTCATTGGGCATTTGAGTAGTTTCCAGTATGGAGCTTTAAAAATATTCTGGTGGGCCGGGTGCATTGGCTCACGTCTGTAATCCCAGCACTTTGGGAGGCCGAGGCGGGCCAATCACAATGTCATGAGATCAAGACCATCCTGGCCAATGTGTGAAACTCTGTCTCTACTAAAAATACAAAAAACTAGCTGGGCGTGGTAGTGCACACCTGTAGTCCCAGCTACTCGGGAGGCTAAGGCAGGAGAGTCGTTTGAACCCGGCAGGCAGAGGTTGCAGTGAGCTGAGATCGCACCACTGCACTCCAGACTGGCAATAGAGTGAGACTCTGTCTCAAAAAAAAAAAAAAAAGAAAAGAAAAATTTATATGTATATATATATATATATATATTCTGGTATATGTATCCGTAGTATGATTTTTTTGTAAATTTATGATACCTTATATTTAAAATTCTCATGAGAAACTCATTTTATAAATTTCAGAGAAGTTTTACATGAGCAAAATATTAAATATAATTGGTACCTGTTATGTTTATCTTGCTATATCTTTTGCATCTTTATTTGGAGAAAGGGTGGTTTCAGAAAACTAGGCATTCATGTCAAAGGGTAGCATTAGCATGATGTGTGACATTTTAATGGTACTATGATTATAAATTGTGCAGAGGCATTGCTTGGGAGTCAGGCCCAACCTTAGGCAAAAAAGAATTAAAGAAAATGTCTTCAATGTCCTTGAGCTTTGTTTTTTCTTTATTCAGGCCATAGAGGAAAATAACAATTTAGTCTCTCAACAAATAAATTTTAGTTTTGACTCATCCCATGGGTTTTTCCGTCTTCCTTGGGGACTTTCAAAGCGTATTCCCAGGATCCCACCTGAATCTTAAATATGGGACGGTAGGGGACAGGTCTATTTGTTCCCTTCTTTCTGTTCTCTGTTTCTACACTTTGGAGGCTGGATGTCTGAGCAGCCCCAAAGCCTATTGATCTATCTCTAGTAAGTATATAATAAAACAATGCAGATGTAAAACTCTGTAACTGAGTTAGTAGATATTAAACAAAATAATAATAAACTGAAGACAACTGACGTGGTTAAGTAGTATGCATTGTTTACTTAGATCAGGAATATCCTATGAAATGTTAGTAATATTGAATTGGTTCCCATGAGCAAAGCATAGCAGGGTGGGGGTAAAGTGAGTCAGGAAGGACCTCACCATGTTAGGATGTGGTAAGGACCATCAGAGTGTTTACAGCGGGTGGATTTGTTAGTTTCCTGGGTCTTTCAAAAGAGGTAAGTGTGTATTAGTGAAGCCATGTTTATTCAAAATAAATTTTATGAAAATAGTTTTCAGTGTCCTTTTTTATGTTTCTTTTTAGCAATTTCAGTGGAAGATTACATTTTTATAAAGTTGTTCAAGAATTAACATAATGCATGGTCACCTCGTAGCCTTGTGCTTTTTTTGTTTTCTATTGACTTGTATAAGCTCTGAGGGTGAAATGACCAGATTGGTAATAAACATGTGGATACCCAGTGGTGGTAAATCTGTGGGGATTTTTAAACCATATATTTTAAAACAGCATTCTGGTTTCCCAACATTTTGGTGGCAGCTTTGTTTCACACTGCTGTGTTCCTGCATATTCCTGAGCCTCTGTTGTAGCCTAACCAGAAGCCAGATGATAGTGATTAAAAGGATAGCTGTTATCTAGTCCCATTTGTTACTCCTTCCTTTCATGTACATATTATATTACAGTACTTTTTGTATTAGTCCATGATAGTTTGTATGCAGTTTTTTATATACTTTTTTTTCGGTCTGGTGCCCTAAAACAAAATGAATAACCTCATTTTGTGTTTCATATGTCCTTTAATTGCCCAGAACAAAATCTGTATTATTTTTACTTATTATGGCTATGTGTATAATTATATGTGTAGTTTTTTTTAAACAGTTAACGTGATACTCTATACCACTTGAATATTTTTAATTCTGGAAAATCAGTTTTTCCTAGTGCTCCCTTTTCCAACTCTTCTCACTCCTTCCTCCGTTGTGTTTATTACAGGGCCCAATGTAAAGGCTGTTGCTACTGCTGTGGAACAGATTTACCCATTTGTGTTTGAAAGCAGGAAAGAAATTTTATAATTCACCACTTAATTGGTTAGAATCTCTAACTGAGCACCTTTTAAACCTGCTGCACATTGGACTCAAAAGGAAAACTGGACCAACAGTAATTGAGGAGATAGCCTCTTTTATTCATTCACGGCTACAGTGTAAGCTCCAGTCCCTTTGGATTTTATTCCAAACCTTGCTGTAATATAAAAGGAAGTTTACAAGACATGACATTGCTGCTTTTACAAAAGGACATTCTATTTATTTTCGCAGTAATTCTCATGTCCCCATAAGCAGAGCTGTCACAGTGTGCACTACCTTAGATTGTTTTATTGTTGTCATTATTATTTTTTTCCATTTTGAGCTAATGTGTTTTATTTGTGAATAGTCTTTTACATTTTTGTATGCTGAATATGGGCACCAAAGAACCTGTAAAAGTTATCTTTTTCAATTGAATGTGCACAAATAAAAGTTTGGAAAAGATCTCTCTTCATATCCATTCTATAACTTTTATTCCCCATTTTCTATTTTAACAAAAATTGTATTCATACTTTTTTTAAAATCTATGCAAGCTTAAGACTTTGGCTAAAGTGTGTTGGCTTCTTTTTGAAGTGTATTTTGTGTGTGTGTGTGTGTGTGTATATATATATATATATATATGCGCCACATGTGTATAGTATCTTTTAATGCTCTGTTATCAAATAACAAATAGGAATTTTTTTTTCTTGCAGATTAGAAATAAAAACGTGTATATAAACTCTAGAGAACCAGACTAGAAGTTTATAGATAAAGGATAATGTTTTATGTTGCTAATTTAATATGATAGAAAATGTTAAATAACTTGTAAAGGTTAAGAAATTGTAGTTTTAAGAAGAGAAACCTCTTACCCACTAGATGGCCATGAGAAAGAAGCTGTGATGAATGGTGCCTCATTTGGATCTTTGTTTTTCTGGAAAGACTCAACACCTGTAGTTGTAGAGAAGTGATTGAGGTTCTTGACTTTAATCTTGGGTAGGTGCCCAAGCCTATACCAAGAATCTTGTCAGAAGTTGGTAACATGGAGATGTTTTAACAAGAAGTGCCCACAAGCTGCCTCTGTGCCACAATGTAATTATCAAATAGCCCCACTTGAATTTGAAAGCCATTTTGTGCGATATTGTCCTTCCCCTTGCTGTATCTTATTTAATGGAGTTAAAGAGTGACTATTCAGTATATGAGATTGCTACTCTTAAAGTTATAATAAATACGCATTTATGAAACAGTGTCTCTGGCTCACCCAGGAGCCCTGATGTGGTAATACAGGATCAAGGGTAGTTGTGCCCTATCACTTAGGTGTAGGAGTTTAGTGTAACCAACAGTGATTATACCTAGAAGTAAAGCTGAGTGGAGAGTCCAATTAGCTTCTCAGGAGAAACTTAATGGAGACAATATTCCAACACAGTGTTCCACAAAAACCTGTATTTCCAAAATGTTTTCAAAGCTTTGTGGAAAAGTTGCAACATCCTAACCTCCATATATAGTACATTTTCCTTACCGTATTATAAAATCTTGAAAATCTAGCTTAGGTACTGCACTGAACAACACTTATTATTTTTATTTTTTATCTTTTTTCTTCTCAATGCCTTCCCTAACCTGCTTCTTACTCCAAAGTGGAAGGCAAAGGTGAACTTACATTTTTCTTTCTTACAAAAGATTTCATTGGAATTTTTAGACTTTTATTTTTCCTTTTTTTTTTAAAAAAAAAGTGTTTATTTCCTTTATTTTAAGATTCAATAGGATAGCCAAACTCATAAATATAGAGAATAAAATTACATGAAAGAGTTACAAACTCGCTGTCTTAAAGATTTGACATTTTCATTTAGTTTTAATTAACAGTAATAAGTCACCTCCTGTTTTGCAATGTGCACCAAAAAAAGAAATGTAGAATAGGGGGAAAACATGCTTATATAGCCAAGGTACAGATTCAGATGATACAACCTTTTCAGTATTCGCATGACTTGAAAACTGGGCAGATCAATAGCTAATCGAAGTGCTTTATCTGAAGGGAGAGGGTAAAGACAGTGTGACCGGGTCTGTTTTCAGGGCTGCTGAGTGAGCCTCACCTAGCAGTGTCCTTGGGTAATTCGCTAACTTTAACAAAGATGGGAAGAAGTGAGTGCTCTAATGTCTTCTGCTGGCTCTCCATAAGTACTGTAAATTTTTTTTTATAAATAAAAACTGTGAATATATATGTATAAGTTGTAAGTATTTCCCCCTTTTTATTTTTGAAAATCAAAAAGCTTGATTTGGTGTGGGGCAATGAACATTGGATACAAATTTGGAGACAAAATTGTTTAGTTACAGACTCAGGATATTAAAATAAAAATGCAAAAGAATACTCAAGATACTGAAGTCGAGGTCACTAGTAATAAACCGGCTAGGTCGATAAACAGTTTCCTGCCCATTTATAATGAATGGCTAAACCAAAAAATACCTAAAGTATATATAGTGTTTGAACTATAAACACGGAAGGAAACGTGGGGCAGAATACACTTCCCTTCTCTTTCCAAAAACAAACAACAATGCTTGCTCTGACTTGCATATGAAATACACTGTGATAGAATTGAGATCTCAAATCTTCTTTCCTTTTAGCTTCCCCTGCAATTTTAATACAGATAATACACTGCAGATCCAGGCCTTTTAGTCAGTCTTCTGAGTCTCCGATTTTATAGTTTTACTACTTACATAGGTTTATAGTCTCTCCACATTGTTATAAAGGAAAGTAGTAGATCGTGTCGCCTTATATGACATTGGGACAGTTTATTAGGAACCAATGGGAAAATTCCAAGCTAAATAAAAAGGAGCTGGCTCTTAGGATTCTCTTTTCTTTAGGTTAATCATATTTTAAAATTCTTTTTCAAGTTAGGTTGTTCGTGCTCTTACGTTTTTTCTGTGTCTTCCATCACTTACAGTATTAGTAATTTAATATGTTACTTGGTTCAAGATTTGATTGTGGATTTTCTGTCATCATACCCAAATTTTATTAGTGAGACCTCTTACCAAGTCTTTAAAATCAACTGGAGAAGTAGAGAACAGTTCATCGTTGTGTGGGTGAAACCCACGTTGCTTGTACAGGCTGCCATCATAGAGAAGAACATATGAGGGAATTGTCCTGATGTCTGAATGTCATTTATTGTGTCTTCGGTCACTGAAAGTCATCATCAAGTGTAGCCTGTGTGCTATAACCTGAGGTAGGGTAGTGATATTCCTGAGGAATGTGAAGAATTGCAGGACACTGTGGATTACTATACATTGTCATGAAAGCCTTCCAAGGAGGCAGCTTTTCTAGGCTTGACTTAATAACTTCAACCTAATTGCTTAGAGATTTGGATAAATAACCTAATGGCCTGACTCCTTTTCTAATGTTTTACTTACAGCTACTTCTAAATAAATATGGTCCCAGGATTTTAAAATTGTCTTTTCTATGCACTTTTTAAAAATGGAAAAAAATGCTCATTTTTCTCAACTATTGCAGAATTATTTTAATATTTCACAATATTAACATGAAATTCATAAAAGGATATTTTGCATTAAATTGTAGTTTATAGTTCATAAAATAAGCTCTATAATCTGTATACTTGTTGAATGTAACTAGGAATTACCACTAAAATCCTAGCCGGGACCCTCTTCTAATCTAGATGGAATACGTGGGCAGTTGTCCACACTGTGTGTTCTGGTTCTTTTTTGTGTAAGACCCAGTGCAAGCAGTGTCTTGGTAGGCAAAACCTGTACCCTTATGTCCAGACCACTTGTGTATCTGAATAATAAAGCTGTGACTGGCCTCCGTACATACATAGCTTAAGGCAGAGGTTGATGTCTTCACTAGGACATAGTCTATTCAAAGGCTGCTCTGTGAAGGTAGAAAGTATGAAACCAGCCAGTAACTTTTTTTTTTAACCTGATATCCTGCTCAGAATAAGAAAGATCACTTAGGACCTTGTACCTCGTCTACCTTTTGAGGTTCCTTTTGGGGAAGAGGGGATTAAAGGCTCTCTTTACCATTTCAGTGTTTCTTCAAAACCAGTTCCATGACACTGAAAAGAAAGCACAGGAGTCACAACTATGCACTGGTCCAAAGACACCCTCCTAAGTGTTCTGGCACTATCCACGTTCAGAAGGTGTTGAGACCATTAGTTCTCTGGAGAAAGCTGCCTGGATTGGCCCCTACCACACAGCTTGTTACACTCCAAGAGCTGCTCCTGGGGTTTTCTTTTTTGAGGCTGTCTTGGCACTAATTCTTGGTGATGACTCATAAAACAAATGTTGTTTTTCACATAGTTCCTGAAAGAAAAAGAGGCACTAATGAAAATGTCATTCTTAGTTTACAGTACATACAAAAAAAAAAAGTGTAGGCTATTATTTTTTAAACCACCCTGGGGCTTTAATGTTTTAGCTATGCAAAATAAATACATATTTTTATTGGGAAGCCTGCTGCATCATGAAATTCAGTGTGCCACAGACTTTGGTCAGTCTCATGCAAGGGGTAACGGTGTCTTCTCAGAACACAATCCCAGCAGTCAGCTCTGTGGGGAAGGATTCCAAGGATAGTATTACATACAGAGAACCAGTGGAGGTTTCATCCCAGACCTTATTTTTTTCCATTTCTCAAACTCCAGCAATGTGCCTATATTTATATCTCTTCTGTCTTCTACGTCATCCCTCACTCCTGCATTAACAAATTTTTCTACAGGATTCTTTGCATCAGCCCAAAAAGATGCTATCATATTTTACCTTTATTAAAAATGAAGAGCTGCCTTTGAACCTCCCTTTTCAAATACCTTTTTCTGTAATTTAACCAATGATTTGAGTGGCCATGGTATGTAGTTGGTATGGGTTGAGTAGATAAAGACTCCTGTTTTCAAGGAGCTTACTTAGATTTTAGAGGGGAGACAAGCATATAATTTGAAGTAGTAAAAGTGCTAATGAGAAATAAACGGGGAAGGAGAAAAAAGGATTTCACTGGGTGGGAGAGGACAGACTGTTACACAGGTGGCATCTCTCTAAAGCTGTGATGATCAGAAAATGGAATGAAGTTAGGGAGGGAACCCTGCAAAGAATCCCAGAGACCTGAGAAGTGGGGGCAGGGAAACGAGTTGGTATCGGGAGGGAATCTGAGGAAGGTGTGTTTTCAGGATGGGAAATACTGCAGCTTTGTGAGTGTGTGCATGATGATAATCCCATAGGAGGGGGAAATGGATGCACTCAGTGTACAAATGGAAGCACTGACCTTTGCAACAAGGCAGAATGTGTGGGCATAGATGTAAGCAGGTTAGTAGATCTTGTGGCAGGAGGATGAGGTGGTCTCAATTTACTTTCTCAGTGAACTAAAAAGCAAAATAGAGTGAAGAAGTGGGAGGGGGTGCTTGGAAAAGTATTGGTGTGAAGTAATCGTCTTCGAAAGTAGGAACATCAACTCACCAGGGAAATGTGATATATTGCATGATATTCCTCAAGAGCTACTTGAGATTGATGTTCGTAAGTTTAAAACAAGGCTGATCAGCATGGTTATGTGTTTGATTCAGCCAGGTTTAGCTCCTTGAATGCAGGGATAAAATGAACTAAGAGTTGACTTGGTCAGAGTTAAGGTTTGCCTGAGTGATGGAAGGAGAGAGAAGAGGGGAAAGGGAGAAGGTGAAATGCAAAGAAGTGGCCTGGGTGGTGGGCCATGGAAAGTAGGAAGCAGGGTAAGGAAGGAAGGGAGAGCGTGAGCCTCCAGGTTGTGGTGGGGCTGAAGACTTGTTAAAGTGCCAGTACTTGAGGAAGTGGGCTGGAGAGATGAGTGGTTAGAGGGTGAGTTTAATGCTTGTGAATGAAGCAGTGATTGGAAATGAGTGTAGGGCGTGACCATTCTGCTTTTCTGCTCCCCTTCACAGCAGAACTGATGCAAGGAGTGGACTGTAGCTTCTTCACTTCACTTCCATTTTGTCCTCCAACTGTATCAGTCGGCGTCTGTCCTCTCATTCCACTGAGCCTGAGTCTGTCAAGCCTATGATTACCTCTGTCTTTGTGGCTGGTCTCTCCAGTCCCACCTTCCTACAACACTTCTGGCTTTCCTCCAGCCTCACTGCTGGCTTCTTTTCAGTCTCTTTTAACACTCTCTTCTTTGCTCGGTCTCTAAGGTTGGCACAAAACTGGGCCTAGTCCCTTCTCTCTCTGTTCTCTGACCGGATAAGCTTATCTGGCTTCATGATTTAAATACCACTTAGCTGATGGCCACTCATATTTGACTCTCTAACCCCTAGAGTCTCCAAATTTCAGACTTATATATCCAAGTGCCTACTACTAATGTGTCTATTTGATGTCTAATGGACATCTCACGATTAGTATCTCCAAATCTGAGCTCTATTCTCTCCCGAACCCTGAAACCTAGTCGTCTCTCGGGCTTCCCCATCTCACCACCTGTCCAGTTTCTCAAGTTAAAACTTGCAGTGTCATCTTGACTGCTTCATTGCCTTACTCTATCCATTTCGTTCACATTTTTTCATCTATTCAATGCTGAGCTTTGATTATATGCCAAGGAATTGTTCCGAGTGTTGGGAAACAACAGTGAACAAAATATACAAAATTCCCTGGCTTCATGGAATTGAAATATAGCAGGAAGAGATAGACAGCAGACCAAGTAAAATATAGTGTTTCTGCTTTGGTTAAAACCGAAGGATTGGAAAGTGGGTGCAGAGTTGGATACACAACTGGTGTTTGAAAAAGTCTGATGGCGGTGAAGCAGCCAGACAGGTGGATAGCTAGGGGAAGATAATTGGAGGCAGAGGA
Organism: Colobus angolensis palliatus; assembly: GCF_000951035.1. Taxonomy (NCBI): domain Eukaryota; kingdom Metazoa; phylum Chordata; class Mammalia; order Primates; family Cercopithecidae; genus Colobus; species Colobus angolensis. Next base: position 11,354,800 of record NW_012119376.1, on the reverse strand, counting down.
AACAAGTGCCGAGATCCAGAGCCTTGAGCATGCCTGATGTGTCTGGGATGCAGCCTTTGGCCTGTGTGGCTGTGAGAGGAGAAGGGCAGATTAGCAGGCTGTGCAGGGCTGGAAGGGCATTGGAAGGCTTCTGCTCTTGCTGGAGAGCCACTGGAGGATTGGAGAAAAAGAATACCTTGATTGCATTTTAAGGGGTCATTCTGGCCACTAGGTAGAGAACTGATGGGAGGGGACAAAGGCAGAAATGAGAACCAATAAGTGGGTATTGCAGTAATTCAGGATGGAGATCATGGTGACTCAGACCAGGGCAGCCATGAAGGTGTTCAGGCTCTGGATATATTTTGAAATAAGAGCCAACACAACTTCCTGATGGACTGAACGTGGAGTATGAGAGAAAGAGTCAGGAAAGACTCCAAAGTCTGTGGCCAGAGCAAGTAGTAGGATAACATTGACATCCACTGAGGTGGGTAAGGCTGTGAGTAGAATAGGTTTGAGGATATCACAGGTTCAATTTAGGACATGCGAGGTATTAGGTGTCTGTTAGACATTTGGAAAGACATGTAGAGTAAGCAGTTGAATAAACAAGCCTTGAATTCTGGAGAGAGAGCTAGAGACAAATTTCAGACCCTGACATATTAATGAGATACAAACTCATTGACTGAGATCAACTAGCCGGTGAGGGTGATAGAGAAGCGGTCAGGGGACTAAGCCCCAGGGCACACCAACTTTAAGAGAGGAAGCAGAGGAAGAGAGACCCATAGGTAAGAGACAACAGGGGACGGGTCCCAGAAGGCTGTGAGGCAACCATTTCAGGAAGGAGGACTATCCCCAGGCAAACGCACCATCTCCAGTCAAATGCTGGAGATAGTCTAAGATGAGGAGTGAGAATTGACCACAGAGTTAACCAACATGGAGGTAATTGGAACATTAAAAAGTAATTTCAGGAGTGGGATGGCCATAACAAGTCTCATTGGAGCAGGTTCTTCAGAATGGGAAGAGCAGAAGCACAAGTGATGACAGTGAATACAGACGATGCATTAGAAAAACTTAGCTGTAAATAGTACCCAAGAAATAGGGCAAAAGCTGGAGAGAAAATGGCACCAAAAGATGTTTAAAAAAAAAATGGAGAAAGAATCACAGCAGGTTTCCGTGCTGATGAGGAGTAGGTAAAGATGCAGGTGATGCAGCAGTGAGCTGGGACAACTGCTGGAGAATGTGCTGGAGAAGGGAGAGAGGGGGGCGGGGGGGGGGTGAAGGGGCCTCTCATAGGAAGGACTGCATTCCTACATAGGCCCTGGAGGAATGGTCGTGTATGTGGAAGGTGGTGGAAGTTTCCACCTGATTATGTCCATTTTCTCAGTGAAGTCAGAAGCAAGGCCATCGGTGAGGAATGAGGATGTGAGGAGGTTTCCGGAGAGAAAGTGATCTGGAGCGTTTGTCTAGGAGAGAAGCAGAGTTAATAGACTAGGGATATGTGTGTTTGCCACATGTGATTGAAGGCCACTTAAGGTCCATGGGTGTGATGGAAAAAGAGACCCAGCACTACAATTGCATGCTTTCTCAGCCTCCTTCAGCTGGATGGCTGCAGACACTCACTATGGCACACTTTTAAAGTGTAAGTCAGATCATGTCACTGCCCTGCTTAAAATCCTTCAGTAGCTTCCACTGCAATTAGAATGAAATCCAGCTCTTCACTCAGCCTGCAAAGCCCTGCACACTAGTCTCTACCTACTTCCTAACTCGTCAAAGATTACAGCCTTCTTTCCATTTCTGGAACAAGTCAAGTGTGTTTCTGACTTAGCCTTTGCACTAGCTGTTTTTTCTGCCTGGATTTTCTCCCCTATCTTTCAAGGTTGGCTTTTTATTACCCAGGTTTTATCTTAAATGTTACATCTCAGAATAACTTTCTCAGATCTGCCCAATTGAAAGTAGCCCTTTAGTCACTTACTGTCTAATCAGCATACTGGAAATCTCATGGTGATTGTACTCACTGACAATGTTATTGTAGAACCTAGATCAGTGCCTGGCACATAGTAGATGCTCAATAAATATTTATTGAATAAATGAATTGGGCAGATGCATGACTAAAGAAATGGCCACATCAAATTAACTGCTAAAAGTGAAAAATAAGTTTGCCTCAGAACTGAAATATTTAAAAACATTAACTTGTTTGCTTTCTCCATTTGTGCCCACTTAAGCTGGGGGAAAAGTAAATCACAGCTGAAACAGCAAATATGGCAAACATCACATCCCATTTTGAGTTTGTAGCTTGCAAGGCAGAAGTTCAAAATAAAATCTTTTCAAATTACATTACTGCAGAAATCTTTTCTGACCTCTCAGCTGAGTCACTGTTTATTTTATAAGAAACTTAACATCCTTGGAAGAATATTTGTTTTTTCAGCTTTTTAGAAATAGGGGTAGAAGAACCCAACTCCAAATATAGAGCAAAATACTAGGCAATCTGTAGTATCATGGTTGAAGTTAATTTGATATTGTAGTTTACTTTCTTAGAAATAGACATTGGGACTTCTACATCAGGACTATTATCTTGGTGACAAAAGTTGATTCATTGTTTTATTCTAAATTCATGAAGACTCTTAACTCAGCAGTGTCCTTCCTCATTCTTCAAGTTCACCTCAGCTTCTGCGCACAAGCAGTTTCCATGGGCTTTCTACCACCTCACATTTTCTTAACTAATTTAATAACTTACTGTATTTTTTTTTGTCTCTGACATTTCTCTCTTGGAAACCTTGTTTAACGTATATCCTTCATAGATACTTTGGTCAGTTTACATAAGCCAGGCTGCTCACATTGTCATTTTAAAAGCTTTTCTCAACCTGTTGGTTCAGCTCAGAAAAGCCTCTGGCTCACTAATATTACATGAATAGAAGTTAACCGGGAGCCCAAGGCGGGCAGATCACGAGGTCAGGAGATTGAGACCATCCTGGCTAATATGGTGAAACCCCGTCTCTACTAAAAATACAAAAAAAATTAGCCGGACGTGGTGGCGGGTG
>NW_012119376.1:11336239-11351736 GCF_000951035.1 Colobus angolensis palliatus | reverse complement strand
CTGCCGCGCGAGCCGCCCCGGGAGGCAGGACGGGTCCCAAGGATAACCGCACCTCCACGTGGTCCGGGAGGCCTGCAGGCTGCTGGGCGGTGGGAAGCCTAACAAGGCCTGGTCTCAGTGAAAATAACAGCAATAACCCACATTTACATTGCGTTTACTACGAGACAGGCACTATGTCAACGCTTTGCATACATTAACTCATGTAAGCCTCACCCAATCCTTCACAAGGGAGGCACTCTTATTATTCCCCATTTTATAGAGCAGTAAATGGAGGCACAAGAGAGTTATGTAATATGCCCAAGTGGTATGTGGCAAAATAGGATTTGAACCCAGGCATTCTGGCTCCCCAGCCCACGTCTTTGAACTATCTGCCAGTCAGAAAAACCAGTGGGGGAATCCACCGTCATACAGCCCAGCACCTATGTGTAAATTCCTGCGGATTTCTAGAGCCCAACCCCCATGGTCAGCCCCTGCTGCAAATAGCAGGCAGGTGTCCTAAAGCGTGGATCATTAACCATTCTCCGTCCTGACCACATATGGAGGGACTAGGGCCCTGGATTTCCCAGGGGTCTGTTGGAGACTGCCTGAGCATTCCCTGAGAGCCTTAAAAGGCCAGGATCCACAGGAGACTGAGGCAGGAGAATGGCGTGAACCCGGGAGGCGGAGCTTGCAGTGAGCCGAGACTGCGCCACAGCACTCCAGCCTGGGCGACAGAGCGAGACTCCACCCCCCCAAAAAAAGAAGTTAACCTACCATTTGATGCAGCAATCTCATTACTGAGTATATACCCAAAGGAAAATGAATCATTTTACCAAAAAGACACATGAACCCGTATGTTCATCGCATCACTATTCATGATAGCAAACATGTGGGATCAACCCAGGTGTCCATGAGCAGTGGATTGGATAAAGAAAATGTGATATATATACACCATGGAATACTGCACAGCCATCAGAAAGAACCAAATCATTTGTAGCAACATGGATGCAGCTGGAGGCCATTTTCTTAAGTGAACTAATGCAGAAACAGAAAAGCAAGTACTCTGTGTTCTCACTTATAAGTGGGAGCTAAACATTGGGTACTCATGGACATAAAGAGGCAAAAATAGACACTGAGACGACTGGAGAGGAGAGCAATGGAGGTGGGCAAGGGCTAAACAACTCCCTATTGGGTACTATGCTCACTACCTGGGTGACAGATTCATTCATACTCCAAAGCTCAGCATCATGCAGTAAACCTTTGTAACAAACCTGCACATGTACCCCCTGATTCTAAAATAAATGTTGAAAAAAAATTCTAAGAGCACCTTTTCCTTTTTGTCCTCAGTACTGGGCTTCCTCATGGTTTATAGCTGGTAGGTATTACTACTGCTGTAATGATTTTAAAATGTAGAATTGTTTTGCCATCTCATCTTTCTTAATTGCCTGTATTTTTGTTCTTCATTACAAACCTTGCAGTTCTCCTATAGTCTGTTTAGAGGTCAACATACCTTTGACTTTTGGTCCTCTCCTAATTTGCAATTTATAACGTTCTTGGAGAGGGTCTGAATTTAAATTTGAGTAATTGCATGACTCAAAAGTAACAGAAATGTGATTCTTTCAAAAACATTTCGTAAGTCAGAATTTTAATAATTTAGACAGATTCTTTCCCCACCCCAAATTCTGAATTAATAAGTTCTGTTGGGTTTTAGATACCCACATCATATGTTCTTAAGGAATATCTTATTCTGGAAGCCTACTAGAAAGAAAGCTTAGATTTTCTTAAGTTCTGTCATTGAATTTTCATTTGGTTTGCAATTTGATACATTCTGACAACCTTATATGAAAAAAGGGATTTGAAAGTCCTTAATCTTATGCAGAATATTCTGCTTTCAAGTTAGACTTTTTTAAGAGAGTACAGCGGGTTGTGATAGTAAAGGAGGCCTATATCGTTTCATTCAATTAATTAATTGTTACTTTCTCCCTGCCTCCATTTTTTAGTTATTTTTGTTCACAAGAATTCACAAAATTTTACTCTTATTTTTCTGTGTTCTTTTGAGACAGGGTCTCACTCTTTCACCCCGGCTAGAGTGCAGTGGCACAGTCACAGCTCACTGCCGCCTCAACTTCCCAGGCTCAAATGATCCTTCTACCTCAGCTTCCAGAGTAGCTGGGACTACAGGCACAAGCCACCACGCCCAGCTAATATTTTGTGTTTTTGATAGAGATGGGGTTTTGCCATGTTGTCAGGCTGGTCTCGAACTCCTGGGTTCAAGTGATCTGCCTGCCTTCACCTCCCAGAGTGCTGGGATTATAGGTATGAGCCAGTACACCCAGCCACAAAATGTTTACAGGAATTTTGCTCCCTGAGTTAGTAGATGAGTAGTTCAAAGGTGCATATACACAAAGTGGATTTACCACGAAGCCAGCAAAACAAGTTATAAAATTGAACAGTGGATACTTTTTAATCATATACCAGAAATCAACATTAAGCTAGGTAGGCTTTGTAGGAGTTACATAAGAAAGATAATGGACAGAGCATTCCTGGAAACTAAAACTTTATTAATTAACAAGGTGAAACCACAAGAGTTCTAGCCAACGCAGTACAGAAGAAAAGAGGACGAGAAAATATTGAAAATCTAGGACAAAGGATTACTCTCCAGGGCTAGAGCTACTCAGGACTTCGAGGATGAGTACTTGAGTTGAGTCTAAAAGCATAAGGATGTAGAGCTGAATCTTCAAAGCTAGGTAAAATGTAGGAACAGAAGGAGAAATCAGGAGATTATAGTCGTGAGCTAGGAGGCCATCCAGGAAAGAAGATTGTTTCACATAGCTAAAAGAACTTCAAGAAAGGGTAGGTATGGTAGATTAAATGTGGTCAGAAATTCTTTGCCCTTCATCTCTTCAAGAGGTTAGGTCTCTTTCTTCACCCCCTGTATCTGGGCTGGCCTCAGGACTTGTGCTGACAATAGAAAGTAGTCAAAGTGATGTGTGTATTCCTGATGTAAACCTCAGAGAGACTTGCAGCTTCTTTCTGCCTTCACTACCTTGAAAAGCTACCCTGAGTTTGACATGTGAGGAAGCCACTTTGCCTCCTCAAGGATGAGAAGCCACTGGGGAGAACTGAAGCTCCCCATTGACAGCTGGCACCTACTGCCACCTATGTGATCAAGTCCCGTGTGATTGTGCGCCCTCCTGCCCAGGGAGACACGTGAGTGAGCCCAGGCAAAACAGGCAGAGGCACCACCCAGCCAAACCAAAAGAATCACTGGAAATGGTCCATTGTTTTCAGCTGCTACATTTGGGATGCTTTTGTTATGCAGCAATGGATAATTGATGTGAAACAGGCATAAGGAAGGATGAGAAATGAAGGAAAATCAATAGATTTGGAAGTCATCAATGTCCTGGCATCTCAGTTATGGAAAAAAACCTGAATCCATGAGGAATGTTGCCAGTTTACAGGTGGATACATTGAGTTTAATTAAAATCTGAGGCCACTGATGCTTTAAATCATATTTGTAATTGATAGCCATTATTCAGAGTCTAATGCACACCAAGAAATCCAATCATTTTGACCTCCACTTGAATAGAGTCAGGCAGTGCATTGGTTAGTCCAAGGATATAGCCAGCCTTCCTCACAATTTTATTTCCCATTGTAAATGAATCATTTTCATTTTATTTTTTTGAAAACAGGGCCTCATTTGTATAAAAAGAAAGTCTTATAATTTGATATTTATCTTAAGCTTAAACTGGGAGAATTTTTTTCTGCTTTTTGTAAAGTATTTTTAAAATTTAGATCATCTAAAAGTGTATAAAGCACAAAGTGAAAATTTTCCACAATCCTACTTACCATACCCCCAATAAGCCAAGATTAATGGTTGGTTCAATATAAATACACATGCACACATATACCTACTAACAATTCACCTATCAGGTTTATTCTTCCTTCAAGTAAAAGCTGAAGAATCGCTATGCCCACAATATCTATAATCATACATTTCCCTCTACTGTTTTCAAAGTATTTTTAAAAGAAAATCACAAATTGTGAAAATGTAGTTTCCTCCCATTATATTAAAACCCAAGAACAAGTATCCCTGCATTTCTAAATGAAATGATGTAATCCTAGGAAGAGTAACAAGTTCTCCTTCATTCTTAGCCCCTATGTCTCACCTCTTCTCCCAGGACATGGTTTTGGCAATTAGAGCTACTAAAAAAGGAAAGGGAATTTTCTGCCACCCACTTCTAAATTAAATGTTTCACTTCTAAGTTAAATTGTTTAAACAATCTCTCCTTGTGAAATTTTTTAACGAGTTTCTAAATGCCTATTCATATAAGAAGCTTATCTTTCTTAAAATTACCTTAAATGTGCACTATTTAGAACAACTGTAGATGGTTAAGTCTGAGAGTTTTTCTGCTAATCTTAGCCTTAGCAAGTGTTTAGGGCACAGAGAAGGAGCTATAAGTCTGATAGAAATGGAAAGGCTGAGGCCCAAGGTCCTCAGGGTGAACATGGTATATCTACATTTCAAGGACACACCCCAAACCCCAAGCAAAGAAAACCTGCTGGGGGGAGCTAGAGAGACGGAAGAAGTTCTGAGATGGTTACTGAGTAGAGCTTTAAAACGTTCACCCGTTGGTTGGGGATTGGGTGGGGGAAGCACTAGGGGGGCGATGGGGGATAAAAGACTACAAATTGAGTACAGTGTATACTGCTTCGGTGATGGGTGCACCAAAATCTCACAATTACCACTAAAGAACTTACTCTGTAACCAAATATCACCTGTTTCCCAAAAATGTATGGAAATAAAAAAAATTTTTAATGAGATAGTTTTAATCCTTAGCACAGCAGAATTACATCCTCTATACAACAAAATTAATTTCAGAAAAACATCAAGTAAAACAACAGTAATAACAGTTTCTCTTTCAGAAAAGAAATACAGACAGTGAAAATATTAAACTTCGTTCTAGTAAAAATTATTACATTACAAAAAAAGGAAAGTGGTTTAATGCTTTTTAATTACAATGACGTATTTTTGTTTTTATTTCGTGTAAAAGGAAAAAGCTTGTAACCTTGCACCTATACATTGATTGGTCACAGTAATGAATAATAGCATTACAGTTTGATGATAATTATAAAACGCTAACATGTTAAAAACATTCCAACTGTAGACCGGTCACGGTGGCTCATGCCTGTAATCCCAGCACTTTGGGAGGCCTAGGCGGGTGGATCACAAGGTCAGGAGATCGAGACCATCCTGGCTAACACGGGGAAACCCCGTCTCTACTAAAAATATGAAAAAAAAAATTAGCCGGGCGAGGCTGAGGCAGGAGAATGGCGTGAACCCGGGAGGCGGAGCTTGCAGTGAGCTGAGATTGTGTCACTGCACTCCAGCCTGGGCGACAGACAGAATGAGACTCTGTCTCAAAAAAAAAAAAAAAAAATCCAATTGTAAAGATTTTATTCAAATTCAGTACAATATTTCGTCGATAAATGAAAATTCGCACTTGCCAATCAAATGCATTCACTTTGTAGTTTGAAAAAAAAAAATTCACTCGTTGGGAAGAAATGGTTATTCTTCCTTAGCTGCATCACCCAAATTAAAGACAAGGCAGGGAAATTGGAATTATGCACTAAGACATAGTCTTACGCTAAAGGGAATGTCCTAAAATAATTTCAGATATTATTCCTTTGCTGCATATAAAAGCTGCACTTTTGACCAAAGAGTATTGTTCAGAAACCAATGCATGTAATACTTACACTTTTGCTAGCTCCATTGATATTTGTTCCAAAGAGCACCCCTTTGTCTCAGGTATAAACATAACAACAAAAAGCAGGGATGCTAGACTCATGATTGTATATATAAAGCACACCCATGGCAGGCCAATAAGATCTATAAAGGACAAAAGAAATTGATTATAAATGTGTTTTGTGTAGCTTTGATCCCATTTGTGAACAGCCACTTAGGGCATACATAATACCATATGTATTTTCAAACATGCCTGCAGTATCCAGGAAAATAGCAATCACAAATTTAAAATGTAGCCAGCTCTGAAAGTGTTACTTTTACAGACTACCTTAGCTTTCTCTGGTGAAGTAAATAGCAGTCTTGTAACTATCACAATTTACACCCAATCTCATCTTCTTGGTGGGCATGTCTTTCTGTTTCAAAATGGCAATGTGTCTTTATTAATATAAAAAAGCACATGCAAAAAAGGAACCTCAAATAACATGGACATATGATGTAGAAGGTAAAATCTGTCTTCTCCCCCTCTTCAGTTCCCCTCTTGGGAATCGCCATGGTAGCAGTTTAGTTTCTGTTTAGTGGACAATTTTTTCCTGCTCTTACTATCATTCCCAATGGTGGACATTTTTAATGACATTTGTACAGATGGATTTTTCTTGGAATGAACTCACCCTTCTTTGCTCTGATTTGAATAAATCATTTCATGCTGGCAATATTTCATCATTTTTAATAGCTTACAGTGTATTTGTAATGCTTCTTCCTGGGTTCAGAGAAAAAAGTGATCATGGATCCAGTAAAAGGCATCAACTTGCCAAGATGCATCACAAGAAGCAGGATCCTCAAGATTCTGATGACTCTCATCTGCAAACCTAGTTTTTCCTCTGACCCCTTCCAGCCAAAGATACAGTCCCTTTGTAGTCATGGACCAAGTCAAGGCACCCTCAGTGGTGAGCAGTGGCCCCCAATGCATTTGAGTCTGCCATTTGCATTGTGGTGGCCCCTGACTCAGCAGCAGAAGGTCTAGTGTGGCAAGGAGTAGTCGGAAAGAAGATGGCTCTTTCTGAACATAGGCTCAAACCAACTACAAACAAGATTTTACAAATAGCATTTAACAGCTGCTGCAGCCACAAACCACAGTTGGTCAGGCAGGAAAACTGAGCAGTTGTGTACTGAGGCAGTGTTTGTAAATGCAGCATGAAAGAATCGACGCATAGTAACCACTTGTCGGTGAGTTATGCTGAGGTTGGGAGAAGCAGGAAGGAGGAACAGCACTGCAGTTCTTTTGGCAATTTTAATTAAACTCCTGTCTCTCTGTGCTTTTCTAGCTGGCACAGGGTATTGCCCAAGTGATTGCTTAATAAAGTCCTTGTAGAACTGGGTTTCCTTCCTTCTCTGGAACATAAAACCAGAATATAGAAATTGTCAAAATCCCAAAGGTTGTCTCATCAAATTGTCCCCAGTTTTGTTTGAGCACGTTGAGTAACAGGGAGCTCACCATTTCACGAAGCCTCTTATTGCCCTGTGAAATAGCTGCATCTGCTAAAAAGTTATTCCTTGCTTAGATCCTAAATCTGCCTTTCAGAGGCTGTGCTTTGTCCTCTGGAAGGACACACATTGAATCAGCTCTCCCCACCCCTTCTCCATGGCAGCCATTCAAATATTTGCATGCACCTCAGCCCTTCTCTGAGAAGCCCCTTGTCCAAGTCAAACATCCTGAACTCTTCAACCATTCTTCCCACAGCATAGGTTACTGCCCTAGCCATTCCGGTCGCTCTCCTTCAGTGAACACACTGCAATTTTTAAATGGCTCTCTCAAGATATTTTACTCAGAGCTGAATGCAATACTACAATTGTGTCATGACCACTGCAGAGTACATTTATCTATCTGGAACATTCTGCTTCTATTGATACAGCTGAAATTGCATAAAAATGTTGGTATTTAAGGGCTTGCTGCCAAGTAGAACCTCACATCTTTTAGATCCCCCTATCCCACACTTGGAAAATTGATTTTTGAAAATAAGTAGGAAATGTCAAGCATTCCAATTAAATGTCATCTAAAGGTTTTAGATCATTCTAGGCTTTTTTTGGTAAGTGGATCTGTTTTCCTAACATTTGTTCTAAAGGCCGGTACAGAACTTCTAAAGCTTCACTGGCTCCTCCAGTGTATTAGCTATCACCCTCCCAGAGATGCCTGCCGTCTTTTTCATCCCTCATCAATTCCATTTTTTCTTTTACATTTTTCTTTCTCCACATCAAATAGCAGATGGAGGGTATGTATGTGTTGTGTACATGTGTGCACACGTGAAGGTGGAGGGCACATGTTTATGTATGTGATCTGAGTAAGACCAGTTTCTTTGTTTCCTTTAATCTTGAACTATTTCTCAAAAGGTAGGATAGACACATTTGAAAATGTTATATAAAAACCCAAACCATGCTTAAATGGTAACTCCAAAGGTTAATTTCCAAAAGTGGATGTACTAAATATATATGTATGTATGTGTGTGTATATGTGTATATATGTGTTTATATATATGCACATGTTTTGAGCAAACATCCACTTTCGAAAATTGCATCTATAAAGACAATATATATGAAATGAAGAAATTGAGTCATTTGTTTCACAGAATTTCCCACGGTCTGGATTTTCTTGATTGTAGTCATGCTGCGTGTGCCTCATCTATATATTAAACAAAGAGAAACTGACTCATTGGTCAGTTTTGGTGGATACTGGGGAACTGCCACATTATTTTGAAAACTAGAAAATAAAGAGAAAGTTTCAAGCACGTGTTTCACCTTTCTTATATGATCCACACTTCAGGGTAGCCAAATAGCTAATGAGAAGAAATTTCTCTTTAGAGAGGCATTTCAGATAAAACTGGAGAAGGAATGATATAATGAGTAGGTCTGGGAAATGATCATCAAAGGAGGCCAACGTGACAAACAGCAAGACATCCAGACCTCATGTGCCTCCTGTTGGCAGTTCACACGGCAGCAGCTGCCACAGAGTTCACCAACAAATGACATGTAAATCTCCTCAAGCCTCTCTTTTTTTTTTTTTAAATAAATTTAGGCTTTATTTATTTATTTTAGCTCTATCATTCTTTGTAATCCTCAAAGTGTTTCCCTTCTTACTCTGCCCATGTTTACAAGTTGGAGCTAGGAAAACAAGGCAAATGCTTCTGTTTCTGATTTGATCCCTAATATTGGGTTATTTTATTATAATATATAAATCTAATTTATGGGGCTGCTGAATGGAACAGACAAACAGCAATGTTTTGTTTTGTTTGTAACTTTTTTTTATGCCTTGCCTTATTTCCGACATAGGGATCCTCAAATTTTCTATACAACGCGGTTGAATTTCAGGCTTCAGTGAAAGCAACAATGAGCCTGACCTTATCGAATCTCCCTGCCAGGCGCAGTGGCTCACGCCTGTAATCCCAGCACTTTGGGAGGCTGAGGCAGGTGGATCATGAGGTCAGAAGTTCGAGACCAGCCTGGTCAACAAAGTGAAATCCTATCTCTGTTAAAAATACAAAACAATTAGCCAGGCTTAGTAGCACGCACCTATAGTCCCAGCTACTTGGGAGGCTGAAGCAGGAGAATCCCTTGAACCCGGGAGGTGGAGGTTGTGGTGAGTCAAAATCACACCACTGCACTCCAGCCTAGGCAAGAGAGTGAGACCCTTGACTCTGTCTCAAAAACAAACAAAAAATAAAAAAGAATCTCCCTTCTGCTGCTATCATTAAATTTGATGAGATTCCCCTTGAAAATAAAAGTTCGTTATTATTACAAGCAATTCTGCCTGACACCTAAACATGATTTTTGTTATTGTGGATTGGTTTCCCTTTCTCCTCAAGCCTCTATCTAAATCTAATAGCAATTTACAAGAAACATAAAAGACAGAGGAAGGCTGGGTGTGGTGGCTCATGCCTGTAATCCCAGCACTTTGGGAAGCTGAGGCGGGTGGATCACTTGGAGTTTAAAACCAGCCTGGCCAACATGGTGAAACCCCTGTCTCTACTAAAAATAACAAAAATTAGCTGGGTGTGATGCTGTGCACTTGTAATCCCAGCTGCTCCAGAGGCTGAGGCAAGAGAACCCATTTGAACCCGGGGGCTGGAGGTTGCAGTGAGCCGAGATCATGCCACTGCACTCCAGCCTGGGCAACAGAGAGAGACTGTCTAAAAAAAAAAAAAAAAAACAGAAAGGGACACGTGACATGACTATAATCAACAAAATTCAAACTGGAAAATTCTATGAAATAAATCATTTGATTTTAATAGATTTTTAATTTCTTTAGAAATATAAGGTACAGTGGGAGTGAGGAGATGGAGACAAAACCTACAAATTATGACACATTTCAGTGACTTGTAAGTTATGTATTTGGGTCATGATTCAAATCACATATACAAAACAATTATAGGACAATTAGAACGTGAACACAGACTGGGTATTTGATACTAAGGGATGATTATTTATATTTTTAAGTGTGATAATGACATTGTAGCTATATTTTTTGAATGTCTTTTAAAGGTCTATGCTGAAATTTTACAGACAAAACAACACTACATATGGGATGTGGCTCAAAATAATTGGGTAGGGGGAAGAGCAGGTGGGGTTAAAATAGATTTAGATTGAAAACTGTGTAAACTGGGTCATGGGTACTTCAGGGTCATGGCCGTTCTCCTTCTAAGTGTGTTTGAAAATTTTCACGAAAAAATGGTCTTTAGGTGGGTGTGATTCCCTAACATTTGTCCTGTGAGAACCAAAGACATTCGAGGAAAACAAAGACTTCTTACCGGTTACAGTCAAAAATGTCAGTGAGATGAGAAGATTGATGCCCCAGTTCATGCTAGAAGTTAAAGCCATGGCTCGTCCTCTGATCCCACCAGGAAAGATCTCGCTGAGCACCAGCCAGGGCACTAGAAGAAAGGGAAGAGTGGGTGGCGGACAGCACACTTAGCGAAAACCCATTGAATCTGAGTGCCGTGCCCTGATCTCTCCCTGCCCTCATCCTGCCGGCATTTGTGGTTGGGAAGCAGGGCCATTTCCTACCTCAGCAGGACAGGATAGTAAAGGGACGTGCTGCCTCCTCACCTCCAGCCAAGGAAGAAAGGACTCACAGAAACATTAGGAGAGCTGGACCATGATCCCCACACATAGGGCGAGGGGCATGAAGTGCTGGTATCTGACACAGGCCCAAGAAATGCAAACCGCAGGGCAGAGGCAGGGGCCACCTGCCTGGCAGCAACAAGAGAGCCAGCTCAGGACATCTGCCAAGCACAGGAGCCTCAGTGCCAGAGCCCAGGTGTACCTGCTGTAGGACTGGGCTGTTTCCTTGTCTCTCTCCCTCTGACCTTGGAGGAGTCAGAAATCACAGCTAATGAGGGGGTAGGAAATGGAGCCAGGAGAGCAAGAGGAAGCCGGCTACTCTCCCTTCTCCGACTTGGGCGTCCTGGCCTGAAGCAAGCTGGGTGGAGAGAAGTTCTAAATTAAATAGAGTTACAAGATTTGATTATTTTACCAGACTGGACATTTGCATTTCTAGAAGGAGAGTCTTATTGGCACCAAAATTCATCAGAGGACTTTTTATTATCTGAGAGTAACAGGGAACATTATGGGGCTTGGCTGATGGGATCAGACAGGGCAATAAAGGAGCAAATTAACTTGTCTTCTGCTCACAGCCTACCAAACCCAGTTTGCCTAATGAAAAACAGCCAGGAGTTCTTACTGTGGGCTTTTACAAACATTTTTACAGCCTCATCTCATTTGATCCTCACAAACCCCAGCAAGGTAGGAACTATTACGTTGCCTCTTTTATTGAAGAGGAAATGGAGGCTTAGAAGAGTTAACTTGCCCAGGTCACAGAGCACATAAGTGACAAAGGTGGCATTATCCCTAGTAGTCTCTGGAATTCATGCTTTTTTTTTTTATCACTGTGCTTTCTTGATAGTGGTTCAATAAATATTTATTAATAAATAAATAAATGTAGAGTGTAAGCATCTTTGATTCAGTGGAAAGAAGGCCTTTGGCGCTACCCCAGCTCAGGCTCACTGTTGGCTGATTCACTGTGTTTTTGAAAATTAGCACTGATATATCAACCAACTACTTAATTTTATCCCAGAAGAGGAGATGAGAAGAAGAAACGAGAAGCCAGGGAGAGGCCGCTCTGGCCAGTAACCACCTGGGCTGCCTATGCCAGAATCCAGCAGTCAGTCATGCCTCTAACTTAAAAATTGTCTCTCCTGACAAGATTACACCCTGTAGAAATAACATCTGCTGGGTGTAAATTTGCTGCTTTAAAGGAAGAAAAAACTAAATTTGACTGTAGAAGACTGGAAAAATCTATTTTTTCTTATCTTCTCCAAGTGAATCTATACAGGGTTACCTTTCATGCATGGAAGATAATTATAATAAAAAGTAGTATAATTATTATTGTTGTTCTTATTAATGGGGAATTCAAAACTAGGAAACCCCATGTCTGCCCCACCCTTACCTCACCTCTCTTCCCCTGCCCCTATCCATGCTAAAAGACCTTCACTAGATTCTTGCAGATTATATCCTTGGTGGAATCGCTTTACTTTTAATGAGACCAGTTTAGTGCTCAGGTAACCCTGTCTTGAGCTTTGCAAGACTGAAGATCCAGCTCTGAGTAGACTGATATCTGCATAATTCTGGTGAAGCCTTTGTAATGAAGACCTGTCCTTGGACAAATGCAAGATAAACTTATATAAATCCAAATTTTAAGCTAAATAATATATGCCACGGACCAACCTCCCTATACCCTTTCCTGGCATGAGTATTCGACGCTGGCCAGGTGAAGCTGAGGGTCCCTACAATTATTTGCTTTAAAAGCCATGAGGAGGAGGTGGGGTAAAGGGCACTCTCATTTTCTTTTAGTAGAGGAGATAGCTCAGGGTTTCTTGTTCCAACTTCCATCCTCACCTCATCACCTTTCAAACCTCCTTCTTCCCCTCCCCATCTTTCATCATGGTGGCCATGGAATTACTTAGTGAGGTTTGGGGAGAATCATTGCTAGGCTCATCAGAACCATCTTGGCCTCAAATGAAAATGAGTTGATCCTGCTGTGATAGAAAGTGGACCTCGCCAACAAGAACATGGAACAGTTGCACAAAACACCAGTTGTATGTGCTCAGTCTGAACTGCCAGGGGCTTGTCTAGAAAAACTCGAGATCCACATTGCAAGCCTGTCCTAGACATTCATTCAATATAACAGCTAAGCCAAGTCCTCCAGTAGTTTCACCAGTCAGCAAGCAGTGACTTGAATATTGAAAAAGAGACTTCCCTCAGTCCCTGTTCAAAAGGAAACTTGTCAAGCAAGCCCTACACCTGATGCTTCCAAAAATAACTATATTGTTGCTGAAAGAGTCTACTTCTTTTTTGATTGAATGAAGGAATTAAAGAATTGATGGCTTGGTTTATCTAATATTGACAAACTGGATGTCACAAAAATTGACAAATGTTTTGACAAGGATAGTTCAACCTCCCAATGTGGAGCCTGTCAAGTTAAAAATAAGAATACTGAGCCAGGCACAGTGACTCACACCTGTAATCCCAGCACTTTGGGAGGCTGAGGTGAGAGGATTGCTTGAGCTCAGTAGTTAGAGACCAGCAACATAGCGAAACCTTGTCTCTACTTAAAATAATAAATTAAATTAAATTAAATTAAATTAAAAAGCCAGGCGTGGTGGCACATACCCATAGTCCCAACTACTTGGGAGGCTGAGGCAGGAGGATCATATGAGCCCAGGAGATCAAGGCTGCCCTGAGCTATGATCATACCACTGCACTCCAGCCTGAGCAGCAGAGTGAGACCTTGTCCCTCACCCCAAAAAAGAAAGAATATTATTTAAACAATGATTCCAGATTGTAGAATCACAGGTTTTCAGCTCCAGAGAGAGGGAAATATAAATCTGAAAGTATCATGTGCAGCAAGATAGACTCACTGAAGGGTCAGAGTCTTTCCATGACCTAGAAGCAAGACAGTGCCAGAATCTCACCAACCTTGATGTTCTCTAGAAAGATGCTGTCAATACCTAAAGCAGAAGCAGTGAAGAAACTCAGTTTCAGCTCATAAGTAAGGACTGAAACACTTATTCATTCATAGAGGTATGAATCACTACTTGGGGATTTAGTGTATTTATGTTTATAGTAACAGGTGGGAATTTTCTTAAAATCACGAATTCCTTTTCCCAATGAGATGGCCCAATTTCTCCCCAAGGAAAATTAAATTATTGCCACAGGAGAGGGCTCCCTTTCACTACCACAGCAAAGAAGTAGTGGCTCTCTCTGGGCATCTTCTTTATTCCCTACCCCGATGACAGGCCAAAAGGGGATGCACATTGTCCTATTTGCGCATCAGGAATCCACAGAGCACTCATAACAGAGACACAGTGAACTCTTCTACAGTGAGCGCAGTCACTGGAGTTCAGCAGACACTAAAATGATTCTCCTTGACTCCTATTACTCCACTTTCAATCCCATCGTTTCAGGATTGCCTCAGCAATTCATAACCTTATAAATGTCAGGGTCTGCACGAATCTTGAAGGTCTTGTCTATGTTGCAATGATGCAGGAAGTTTTGGATTTGTAGGGGGCGGAGGAGTGGTGATTGTTTACAAATAGGAAACTCATATTTCACATGGTATTAAATCATCAGGGCTGCCTATCAGAACTTGCCTGATCCAGATGAAATCCATAGACAGAGTGCTTATGGCTACACAGAATATCATAAAAAGATCATGAAGGGCAAGTACGTTGAAGTCTCTTTGTGTCCGGTTGAGGACATGGACTTGGATTAATAAGGGTATTCAATGAAAATGGCAGCCCTGCCACTTGTGTGTTTCACCTTCCTACCTATTTCAGGTTCCTGCCCCAGTTAATTCCCACAGAAACTGTCATTTAACCTTCTATGCCTTCAGATTTAAATTCTGCAGCTCTCCAGGCACACTTTCTGTTTGGCTTGAGTCCTTCCTAAACCACCTGGCATGCTAGCCCAGGGTTTGAAAGGCTCACAGAGGTCTTGAAAGTCTTGCCAGAGAACCAACAATTTGGAGGAAGCTCTACATTCAGGCTGCAGAGTTTTCAACAACTTGATTTGCAAAGGAGCCATGCCCTATGCTTCGTAGGAGTGAAAAATCCTTGGTTTTTATTGCCTTTGTAAGTGGCACACCTACCTCTCTGACTGCAAAGGAGTAATTAAAATGTGAATTTGAGAGGCACTGTGCCCATCTCTTCTAACCAGATGTTTAAAAACTGGCCTCATAAGTTGCCGAAGTGGAAAAATTGGGTTCTTTAAAAATAAGTATACGATCGGGTGTGATGGCTCTCTCCTGTAATCCTGGCACTTTGGGAGGTTGAGGCAAGTGGATCGCTTGAGCCCAGGAGTTTGAGACCAGCCTGGGCAACATGGTGAAACCTCGTCTCTATAAAAAAATACAAAAATTAGCCAGTTGTGGTGATGCGTGCCTGTAGTCTCAGCTACCTAGGGGGCTGAGGCAGGAAGATCGAGACTGCAGTGAGTGATCTTTTAATTTTAAAATCAAATTAAAAATATGATCTTAAATTGAAATTTCTTTTTATTTAAGAGCTTCTAAGAGTTTTTCTGAATTAAGTTATTAACCAGAGATTGAGGCTGCAGTGAGCTGTGATCATGCCACTGCACTCCAGCCCAGGCGTTAGAGTGATACCCTGTCTCGAAAAAAAAAAAAAAAAAATAGGCTCTTAAATTGAAATTTCTTTTTATTTAAGAGCTT